>NC_134120.1:60857500-61071621 GCF_040939455.1 Microcebus murinus | reverse complement strand
CGAAGAGAAAAGTAAAAGGAGGCCTGTGGAGCAGGTCTGGGTGTGACTCCGGATCCCCCAACATCAGGTGCCACCACCAAAGATTCCTGCGTGTAGCCCATAGAACCCCAAAAGCAACGGGACGAGTTCTGGTCACATACTCCCTCAAAATGACATCCTGGCCTTCTTCTGGAACTCCCTCCCCTCTCAGACTCTCAAGGTTTCCTCCAGCGTGTCGGTTCCCACAGAGCAGACCTTTGGTCTGAGACCTGACAGTCCAGATGCCACGCATGCTGCCGCGTGGCGGCGGTGTCGCGGCTTGGGACAAGAGGAGGCCCCACGGTGCGGGCTGGGGCGCCAGGCACCGCGCGGGCGCTGAGGGTGGGGGTGACCCCCACCCCGGGCCGCCGCCGCGCTCCCAGAAAGGGGACAGAACAAGAGGCAAGAAAAAAAAAAAAAAAAAAAAGCAGCAGCCTGTGGCACCCGGTATTCCCAGGCGGTCTCCCATCCAAGTACTAACCAGGCCCGACCCTGCTTAGCTTCCGAGACCAGACGAGATCGGGGGCGTTCAGGGTGGTGTGGCCCTAGACGGCGGCGGAGGGCGCCCCTGCCCCGCTCGAGAAGCCGAGCCTCTCTGGGCTTCCCCGCCGCCGCCTCCCGCCCCAGGCCCCGCGCCGGGCGGGGCCGGGCCGGCCGGGTCCCGCGGGCTCCCAGGGACGGGGGTGATGGGCGGGGCGGGGCGGGGTGGGGGGCTGTCTCTCTATACACACACACACACACTCACACTCACTCACACTCACACAAGATGCGCCTCCACGGCTGGACTCGCCAAGGTGGAGCCCTCCCAGCCCCCCTCGTCTCCTCGCCCGGCCTCCTTCACCTACCCGCTGCCCACCCCCAGCGCGTCGCTGCCGCTGACTGCGCACGCGCGGGACGCTCGCCCTTTGACCCCAGCCAGGGGCCGCCCTCCCCCACAACCCCTTTCAGCTGCGCCCCCCCCTCGCCCTGTGGGTGGGCTGCCGCCTATTCCCCCGGGCCAGGGCTGGGGCACAGCCAGTGTATGGGGCGTCTCTCTCTGGGGATGTGTCCCATGGGTGGGGTGGGGTGGCGTGGTTTGGGGGGCGCTGAAGAAATCAGTCCCCTCCATCTCCTACCTCTGGAAAACGCCCAAGCCCGTGGAGAACTGCCGGCACCGCTTCGTGGGGGCCGGGACCCTCCTCCGTGTCCTCCTGTGGCCCAGTCCAAGGGGCCTGGGCCTGGCCGGGGCTGCTTTGGACCCCGACCACCCTGGCGTGTGGACTCGCTAAAAATCGGCCATTAGATATTGGATTCCAGCTTCCTGGAGGTCATTTCACTAATGAGTGCACCGGAAAGAGTTTCCTAATCCATCTGTGAGGGTGGCAACTGAAGGAGAATTTTAAAGCTGACAGAATAGGCGAGGGAAGGCATAGGAGATTTCCACACCCAGCAAGGAAGACTTTCCCGAAATGGAAGAAAGAAACGAGCAAACAGAGACACCGGTAGCCCGCCCGGAAAAGAGTCTGCCCCTGAGAGAAAGCACCCTGACCAGGTTCACCCGTGGGTGGGTGGCGAGCTAGCGGCATTCAGAAGAGCGAGGCCCGCAGTCTGTGCGGAAGACACCTGCGCTCGGGTGTGTGTGGCGGCGCGATTCACAAGCAGCTCTAGATGTTAAACCAAGGAGAAGCCAGGGAGTTCCCAACGCCCCAGGTGTCCTCAGCCCACGACTGGCTGCTGTGGGAATGCGAAGCCCGGCTCCTTGTCTCAGAGCGGGGTTCCCAGGAGGATCAGGCTGAAGCTGGGACTTGGCCTCAAAGTGTCCCCTCGCATGGCCACCCCCTTCCCCTTCCTGCTCCTCTACTCCTGGTGCCCCTCCATCCAGGGGCCAGACCTTAAAGAGTCACCGCAAGAGAATCCTGGTCCCAAAGGAGCCTTCTGGGGGACCGGTGCTGAGAGAGGTTGTGGGCATGGCCCGCTGGGGCTCTGCCCGACCCAGGGCTGAGAGATGCCACCTCCCAGCTCTGGGTCCCTGCAGGAAGTGTTGGCAAGCACAGGGCCGGTCCTCCAAAGGCCCAGGTGCAGGGAGCCCAGGCCAAGCAGCCTGTGGAAGAAGCCACTTGCCGTGCCACCCCGGGAACAGGACTGCAGGCCCTGGCCCTTCCCACCTCCTCCTCCTCCTCCTCCCCCCCGCCCCGCCCCCACAGGGCACAGGGCTCAGAGACACCTCAGACTCTTGCTACCCAAAGTGCAAAGGGCATCAGTTGCTCCTCCAACCCCCCCCCCCCCCCGCCCAGCAGACCGCGTTGTCCAGCCAGCCCCCGGGCCTCCCTGGGGTGCCCAGCACAAAAGTGCAGACACCCACCGGACCCTCAGTCTCAGTTTTCGGAGGTTTTTGCCACTCTAAGGACCCGCAGGCCAGCTGGGCCTTCGGGCAGGACAGAGAGCCCCGGAATCCGACGTGGAGAGCTGCGTGTACGTCCCCATCAGGAGGCGGTCCCCACCTCCGCGGCTCTCCCCTTGCGGGGAGCGGCAGCCCAGCCGGCAGCCGCAGGGCCTCAGGGAAGACACCAGGCTGGGCCCCCGCGGCACAGCGGGGGCACGTCCCCCGCACTCACGCGACTTAGGGACGGCTGCTGGAGACTGCTGCGGCCACCCTGCTGCCGGGTTTCTGGAGGGCTTCCTGGAAGCAGCGTCCACACCAAGCCCTTGGAAGGCCCAGGCGACGGAGGAGCCGGTCAGGCAGGGGCCGAGGACGGTGAGAGGCCGGGCGGGAAGGAGCGTGTCAGGCAGGGGCAGAGGACGGTGACCGGCCGGGCGGGGAGGAGCCGGTCAGGCGGGGGCCCAGGACAGTGACGGGCCTGGCCGGGGAGGAGTGCGTCAGGCAGGGGCAGAGGAGACGGGCTGGGTAAGGGTTAGGGTTACAGTTAGGGCACAATTCACAATCCCAAAGACGTGGAAGCGACCCGAGTGCCCATCCATCCAGGAGTGCATCAATAAAATGTGGCGCGTGGACACCACGGAGTGCCATTCGGCTGTGAGGAGCAGCGGTGAGAGGGCGCCTCTCGTGTTCTCCTGGCCAGAGCTGGAACCCGTTCCAGGAAGCCAAGTATCCCAAGAATGGACACACGAGCACCACGTGAGCGCGCTCACCAGCAAATTGGTACGAACGGATGGACGCCTAAGTGGACAGAGAGGAATCACCTTCATCGGGTGGGTGTCGGGCGGGCGGGTGGGGGGAGGGGAGGGGCATACACATCCATTAGGCATGGGGTGGGTGCGCACCGACTGGGGGATGGGCGCACTTGAAGCTCTGACCCGAGGGGGGAGGCTTGGAGAGGGCAAGGCACCCGACCTTAACATTGGTACCCCCACAATACGCTGGAACAACATGAGAGGTATATGAATAAGAACACAGGGGGGGCCGGGCGCGGTGGCTCACGCCTGTAATCCTAGCTCTCTGGGAGGCCGAGGCGGGCGGATTGCTCCAGGTCAGGAGTTCGAAACCAGCCTGAGCAAGAGCGAGACCCCGTCTCTACTAAAAATAGAAAGAAATTAATTGGCCAACTAATATATATAGAAAAACACAGCCGGGCGTGGTGGTGCATGCCTGTAGTCCCAACTACTCGGGAGGCTGAGGCAGCAGGATTGCTTGAGCCCGGAGATTGAGGTTGCTGTGAGCTAGGCTGACGCCATGGCACTCACTCTAGCCTGGGCAGCAAAACGAGACTCTGTCTCAAAAAAAAAAAAAAAGAACACAGGGGGGAGGGCGGCACGGGCAACACATGTCACCTGAATACTTGTACTCCCATCATCTGCTTGAAAAGAGAGAGAAAAGAAAATGCAATCCTAGAGGTAAGAGACACTTTTTAAAAATAATGAATCCGAAGAGAAAAGTAAAAGGAGGCCTGTGGAGCAGGTCTGGGTGTGACTCCGGATCCCCCAACATCAGGTGCCACCACCAAAGATTCCTGCGTGTAGCCCATAGAACCCCAAAAGCAACGGGACGAGTTCTGGTCACATACTCCCTCAAAATGACATCCTGGCCTTCTTCTGGAACTCCCTCCCCTCTCAGACTCTCAAGGTTTCCTCCAGCGTGTCGGTTCCCACAGAGCAGACCTTTGGTCTGAGACCTGACAGTCCAGATGCCACGCATGCTGCCGCGTGGCGGCGGTGTCGCGGCTTGGGACAAGAGGAGGCCCCACGGTGCGGGCTGGGGCGCCAGGCACCGTGCGGGCGCTGAGGGTGGGGGTGACCCCCACCCCGGGCCGCCGCCGCGCTCCCAGAAAGGGGACAGAACAAGAGGCAAGAAAAAAAAAAAAAAAAAAAAAGCAGCAGCCTGTGGCACCCGGTATTCCCAGGCGGTCTCCCATCCAAGTACTAACCAGGCCCGACCCTGCTTAGCTTCCGAGACCAGACGAGATCGGGGGCGTTCAGGGTGGTGTGGCCCTAGACGGCGGCGGAGGGCGCCCCTGCCCCGCTCGAGAAGCCGAGCCTCTCTGGGCTTCCCCGCCGCCGCCTCCCGCCCCAGGCCCCGCGCCGGGCGGGGCCGGGCCGGCCGGGTCCCGCGGGCTCCCAGGGACGGGGGTGATGGGCGGGGCGGGGCGGGGTGGGGGGCTGTCTCTCTATACACACACACACACACTCACACTCACTCACACTCACACAAGATGCGCCTCCACGGCTGGACTCGCCAAGGTGGAGCCCTCCCAGCCCCCCTCGTCTCCTCGCCCGGCCTCCTTCACCTACCCGCTGCCCACCCCCAGCGCGTCGCTGCCGCTGACTGCGCACGCGCGGGACGCTCGCCCTTTGACCCCAGCCAGGGGCCGCCCTCCCCCACAACCCCTTTCAGCTGCGCCCCCCCCTCGCCCTGTGGGTGGGCTGCCGCCTATTCCCCCGGGCCAGGGCTGGGGCACAGCCAGTGTATGGGGCGTCTCTCTCTGGGGATGTGTCCCATGGGTGGGGTGGGGTGGCGTGGTTTGGGGGGCGCTGAAGAAATCAGTCCCCTCCATCTCCTACCTCTGGAAAACGCCCAAGCCCGTGGAGAACTGCCGGCACCGCTTCGTGGGGGCCGGGACCCTCCTCCGTGTCCTCCTGTGGCCCAGTCCAAGGGGCCTGGGCCTGGCCGGGGCTGCTTTGGACCCCGACCACCCTGGCGTGTGGACTCGCTAAAAATCGGCCATTAGATATTGGATTCCAGCTTCCTGGAGGTCATTTCACTAATGAGTGCACCGGAAAGAGTTTCCTAATCCATCTGTGAGGGTGGCAACTGAAGGAGAATTTTAAAGCTGACAGAATAGGCGAGGGAAGGCATAGGAGATTTCCACACCCAGCAAGGAAGACTTTCCCGAAATGGAAGAAAGAAACGAGCAAACAGAGACACCGGTAGCCCGCCCGGAAAAGAGTCTGCCCCTGAGAGAAAGCACCCTGACCAGGTTCACCCGTGGGTGGGTGGCGAGCTAGCGGCATTCAGAAGAGCGAGGCCCGCAGTCTGTGCGGAAGACACCTGCACTCGGGTGTGTGTGGCGGCGCGATTCACAAGCAGCTCTAGATGTTAAACCAAGGAGAAGCCAGGGAGTTCCCAACGCCCCAGGTGTCCTCAGCCCACGACTGGCTGCTGTGGGAATGCGAAGCCCGGCTCCTTGTCTCAGAGCGGGGTTCCCAGGAGGATCAGGCTGAAGCTGGGACTTGGCCTCAAAGTGTCCCCTCGCATGGCCACCCCCTTCCCCTTCCTGCTCCTCTACTCCTGGTGCCCCTCCATCCAGGGGCCAGACCTTAAAGAGTCACCGCAAGAGAATCCTGGTCCCAAAGGAGCCTTCTGGGGGACCGGTGCTGAGAGAGGTTGTGGGCATGGCCCGCTGGGGCTCTGCCCGACCCAGGGCTGAGAGATGCCACCTCCCAGCTCTGGGTCCCTGCAGGAAGTGTTGGCAAGCACAGGGCCGGTCCTCCAAAGGCCCAGGTGCAGGGAGCCCAGGCCAAGCAGCCTGTGGAAGAAGCCACTTGCCGTGCCACCCCGGGAACAGGACTGCAGGCCCCGGCCCTTCCCACCTCCTCCTCCTCCTCCTCCCCCCCCCCCCCCGCCCCGCCCCCACAGGGCACAGGGCTCAGAGACACCTCAGACTCTTGCTACCCAAAGTGCAAAGGGCATCAGTTGCTCCTCCAACCCCCCCCCCCCGCCCAGCAGACCACGTTGTCCAGCCAGCCCCCGGGCCTCCCTGGGGTGCCCAGCACAAAAGTGCAGACACCCACCGGACCCTCAGTCTCAGTTTTCGGAGGTTTTTGCCACTCTAAGGACCCGCAGGCCAGCTGGGCCTTCGGGCAGGACAGAGAGCCCCGGAATCCGACGTGGAGAGCTGCGTGTACGTCCCCATCAGGAGGCGGTCCCCACCTCCGCGGCTCTCCCCTTGCGGGGAGCGGCAGCCCAGCCGGCAGCCGCAGGGCCTCAGGGAAGACACCAGGCTGGGCCCCCGCGGCACAGCGGGGGCACGTCCCCCGCACTCACGCGACTTAGGGACGGCTGCTGGAGACTGCTGCGGCCACCCTGCTGCCGGGTTTCTGGAGGGCTTCCTGGAAGCAGCGTCCACACCAAGCCCTTGGAAGGCCCAGGCGACGGAGGAGCCGGTCAGGCAGGGGCCGAGGACGGTGAGAGGCCGGGCGGGAAGGAGCGTGTCAGGCAGGGGCAGAGGACGGTGACCGGCCGGGCGGGGAGGAGCCGGTCAGGCGGGGGCCCAGGACAGTGACGGGCCTGGCCGGGGAGGAGTGCGTCAGGCAGGGGCAGAGGAGACGGGCTGGGTAAGGGTTAGGGTTACAGTTAGGGCACAATTCACAATCCCAAAGACGTGGAAGCGACCCGAGTGCCCATCCATCCAGGAGTGCATCAATAAAATGTGGCGCGTGGACACCACGGAGTGCCATTCGGCTGTGAGGAGCAGCGGTGAGAGGGCGCCTCTCGTGTTCTCCTGGCCAGAGCTGGAACCCGTTCCAGTAAGCCAAGTATCCCAAGAATGGACACACGAGCACCACGTGAGCGCGCTCACCAGCAAATTGGTACGAACGGATGGACGCCTAAGTGGACAGAGAGGAATCACCTTCATCGGGTGGGTGTCGGGCGGGCGGGTGGGGGGAGGGGAGGGGCATACACATCCATTAGGCATGGGGTGGGTGCGCACCGACTGGGGGATGGGCGCACTTGAAGCTCTGACCCGAGGGGGGAGGCTTGGAGAGGGCAAGGCACCCGACCTTAACATTGGTACCCCCACAATACGCTGGAACAACATGAGAGGTATATGAATAAGAACACAGGGGGGGCCGGGCGCGGTGGCTCACGCCTGTAATCCTAGCTCTCTGGGAGGCCGAGGCGGGCGGATTGCTCCAGGTCAGGAGTTCGAAACCAGCCTGAGCAAGAGCGAGACCCCGTCTCTACTAAAAATAGAAAGAAATTAATTGGCCAACTAATATATATAGAAAAACACAGCCGGGCGTGGTGGTGCATGCCTGTAGTCCCAACTACTCGGGAGGCTGAGGCAGCAGGATTGCTTGAGCCCGGAGATTGAGGTTGCTGTGAGCTAGGCTGACGCCATGGCACTCACTCTAGCCTGGGCAGCAAAACGAGACTCTGTCTCAAAAAAAAAAAAAAAGAACACAGGGGGGAGGGCGGCACGGGCAACACATGTCACCTGAATACTTGTACTCCCATCATCTGCTTGAAAAGAGAGAGAAAAGAAAATGCAATCCTAGAGGTAAGAGACACTTTTTAAAAATAATGAATCCGAAGAGAAAAGTAAAAGGAGGCCTGTGGAGCAGGTCTGGGTGTGACTCCGGATCCCCCAACATCAGGTGCCACCACCAAAGATTCCTGCGTGTAGCCCATAGAACCCCAAAAGCAACGGGACGAGTTCTGGTCACATACTCCCTCAAAATGACATCCTGGCCTTCTTCTGGAACTCCCTCCCCTCTCAGACTCTCAAGGTTTCCTCCAGCGTGTCGGTTCCCACAGAGCAGACCTTTGGTCTGAGACCTGACAGTCCAGATGCCACGCATGCTGCCGCGTGGCGGCGGTGTCGCGGCTTGGGACAAGAGGAGGCCCCACGGTGCGGGCTGGGGCGCCAGGCACCGCGCGGGCGCTGAGGGTGGGGGTGACCCCCACCCCGGGCCGCCGCCGCGCTCCCAGAAAGGGGACAGAACAAGAGGCAAGAAAAAAAAAAAAAAAAAAAAAGCAGCAGCCTGTGGCACCCGGTATTCCCAGGCGGTCTCCCATCCAAGTACTAACCAGGCCCGACCCTGCTTAGCTTCCGAGACCAGACGAGATCGGGGGCGTTCAGGGTGGTGTGGCCCTAGACGGCGGCGGAGGGCGCCCCTGCCCCGCTCGAGAAGCCGAGCCTCTCTGGGCTTCCCCGCCGCCGCCTCCCGCCCCAGGCCCCGCGCCGGGCGGGGCCGGGCCGGCCGGGTCCCGCGGGCTCCCAGGGACGGGGGTGATGGGCGGGGCGGGGCGGGGTGGGGGGCTGTCTCTCTATACACACACACACACACTCACACTCACTCACACTCACACAAGATGCGCCTCCACGGCTGGACTCGCCAAGGTGGAGCCCTCCCAGCCCCCCTCGTCTCCTCGCCCGGCCTCCTTCACCTACCCGCTGCCCACCCCCAGCGCGTCGCTGCCGCTGACTGCGCACGCGCGGGACGCTCGCCCTTTGACCCCAGCCAGGGGCCGCCCTCCCCCACAACCCCTTTCAGCTGCGCCCCCCCCTCGCCCTGTGGGTGGGCTGCCGCCTATTCCCCCGGGCCAGGGCTGGGGCACAGCCAGTGTATGGGGCGTCTCTCTCTGGGGATGTGTCCCATGGGTGGGGTGGGGTGGCGTGGTTTGGGGGGCGCTGAAGAAATCAGTCCCCTCCATCTCCTACCTCTGGAAAACGCCCAAGCCCGTGGAGAACTGCCGGCACCGCTTCGTGGGGGCCGGGACCCTCCTCCGTGTCCTCCTGTGGCCCAGTCCAAGGGGCCTGGGCCTGGCCGGGGCTGCTTTGGACCCCGACCACCCTGGCGTGTGGACTCGCTAAAAATCGGCCATTAGATATTGGATTCCAGCTTCCTGGAGGTCATTTCACTAATGAGTGCACCGGAAAGAGTTTCCTAATCCATCTGTGAGGGTGGCAACTGAAGGAGAATTTTAAAGCTGACAGAATAGGCGAGGGAAGGCATAGGAGATTTCCACACCCAGCAAGGAAGACTTTCCCGAAATGGAAGAAAGAAACGAGCAAACAGAGACACCGGTAGCCCGCCCGGAAAAGAGTCTGCCCCTGAGAGAAAGCACCCTGACCAGGTTCACCCGTGGGTGGGTGGCGAGCTAGCGGCATTCAGAAGAGCGAGGCCCGCAGTCTGTGCGGAAGACACCTGCACTCGGGTGTGTGTGGCGGCGCGATTCACAAGCAGCTCTAGATGTTAAACCAAGGAGAAGCCAGGGAGTTCCCAACGCCCCAGGTGTCCTCAGCCCACGACTGGCTGCTGTGGGAATGCGAAGCCCGGCTCCTTGTCTCAGAGCGGGGTTCCCAGGAGGATCAGGCTGAAGCTGGGACTTGGCCTCAAAGTGTCCCCTCGCATGGCCACCCCCTTCCCCTTCCTGCTCCTCTACTCCTGGTGCCCCTCCATCCAGGGGCCAGACCTTAAAGAGTCACCGCAAGAGAATCCTGGTCCCAAAGGAGCCTTCTGGGGGACCGGTGCTGAGAGAGGTTGTGGGCATGGCCCGCTGGGGCTCTGCCCGACCCAGGGCTGAGAGATGCCACCTCCCAGCTCTGGGTCCCTGCAGGAAGTGTTGGCAAGCACAGGGCCGGTCCTCCAAAGGCCCAGGTGCAGGGAGCCCAGGCCAAGCAGCCTGTGGAAGAAGCCACTTGCCGTGCCACCCCGGGAACAGGACTGCAGGCCCCGGCCCTTCCCACCTCCTCCTCCTCCTCCTCCGCCCCGCACCCCCCCCCGACATGGCACAGGGCTCAGAGACACCTCAGACTCTTGCTACCCAAAGTGCAAAGGGCATCAGTTGCTCCTCCAAACACCCCGCCCAGCAGACCGCGTTGTCCAGCCAGCCCCCGGGCCTCCCTGGGGTGCCCAGCACAAAAGTGCAGACACCCACCGGACCCTCAGTCTCAGTTTTCGGAGGTTTTTGCCACTCTAAGGACCCGCAGGCCAGCTGGGCCTTCGGGCAGGACAGAGAGCCCCGGAATCCGACGTGGAGAGCTGCGTGTACGTCCCCATCAGGAGGCGGTCCCCACCTCCGCGGCTCTCCCCTTGCGGGGAGCGGCAGCCCAGCCGGCAGCCGCAGGGCCTCAGGGAAGACACCAGGCTGGGCCCCCGCGGCACAGCGGGGGCACGTCCCCCGCACTCACGCGACTTAGGGACGGCTGCTGGAGACTGCTGCGGCCACCCTGCTGCCGGGTTTCTGGAGGGCTTCCTGGAAGCAGCGTCCACACCAAGCCCTTGGAAGGCCCAGGCGACGGAGGAGCCGGTCAGGCAGGGGCCGAGGACGGTGAGAGGCCGGGCGGGAAGGAGCGTGTCAGGCAGGGGCAGAGGACGGTGACCGGCCGGGCGGGGAGGAGCCGGTCAGGCGGGGGCCCAGGACAGTGACGGGCCTGGCCGGGGAGGAGTGCGTCAGGCAGGGGCAGAGGAGACGGGCTGGGTAAGGGTTAGGGTTACAGTTAGGGCACAATTCACAATCCCAAAGACGTGGAAGCGACCCGAGTGCCCATCCATCCAGGAGTGCATCAATAAAATGTGGCGCGTGGACACCACGGAGTGCCATTCGGCTGTGAGGAGCAGCGGTGAGAGGGCGCCTCTCGTGTTCTCCTGGCCAGAGCTGGAACCCGTTCCAGGAAGCCAAGTATCCCAAGAATGGACACACGAGCACCACGTGAGCGCGCTCACCAGCAAATTGGTACGAACGGATGGACGCCTAAGTGGACAGAGAGGAATCACCTTCATCGGGTGGGTGTCGGGCGGGCGGGTGGGGGGAGGGGAGGGGCATACACATCCATTAGGCATGGGGTGGGTGCGCACCGACTGGGGGATGGGCGCACTTGAAGCTCTGACCCGAGGGGGGAGGCTTGGAGAGGGCAAGGCACCCGACCTTAACATTGGTACCCCCACAATACGCTGGAACAACATGAGAGGTATATGAATAAGAACACAGGGGGGGCCGGGCGCGGTGGCTCACGCCTGTAATCCTAGCTCTCTGGGAGGCCGAGGCGGGCGGATTGCTCCAGGTCAGGAGTTCGAAACCAGCCTGAGCAAGAGCGAGACCCCGTCTCTACTAAAAATAGAAAGAAATTAATTGGCCAACTAATATATATAGAAAAACACAGCCGGGCGTGGTGGTGCATGCCTGTAGTCCCAACTACTCGGGAGGCTGAGGCAGCAGGATTGCTTGAGCCCGGAGATTGAGGTTGCTGTGAGCTAGGCTGACGCCATGGCACTCACTCTAGCCTGGGCAGCAAAACGAGACTCTGTCTCAAAAAAAAAAAAAAAGAACACAGGGGGGAGGGCGGCACGGGCAACACATGTCACCTGAATACTTGTACTCCCATCATCTGCTTGAAAAGAGAGAGAAAAGAAAATGCAATCCTAGAGGTAAGAGACACTTTTTAAAAATAATGAATCCGAAGAGAAAAGTAAAAGGAGGCCTGTGGAGCAGGTCTGGGTGTGACTCCGGATCCCCCAACATCAGGTGCCACCACCAAAGATTCCTGCGTGTAGCCCATAGAACCCCAAAAGCAACGGGACGAGTTCTGGTCACATACTCCCTCAAAATGACATCCTGGCCTTCTTCTGGAACTCCCTCCCCTCTCAGACTCTCAAGGTTTCCTCCAGCGTGTCGGTTCCCACAGAGCAGACCTTTGGTCTGAGACCTGACAGTCCAGATGCCACGCATGCTGCCGCGTGGCGGCGGTGTCGCGGCTTGGGACAAGAGGAGGCCCCACGGTGCGGGCTGGGGCGCCAGGCACCGCGCGGGCGCTGAGGGTGGGGGTGACCCCCACCCCGGGCCGCCGCCGCGCTCCCAGAAAGGGGACAGAACAAGAGGCAAGAAAAAAAAAAAAAAAAAAAAGCAGCAGCCTGTGGCACCCGGTATTCCCAGGCGGTCTCCCATCCAAGTACTAACCAGGCCCGACCCTGCTTAGCTTCCGAGACCAGACGAGATCGGGGGCGTTCAGGGTGGTGTGGCCCTAGACGGCGGCGGAGGGCGCCCCTGCCCCGCTCGAGAAGCCGAGCCTCTCTGGGCTTCCCCGCCGCCGCCTCCCGCCCCAGGCCCCGCGCCGGGCGGGGCCGGGCCGGCCGGGTCCCGCGGGCTCCCAGGGACGGGGGTGATGGGCGGGGCGGGGCGGGGTGGGGGGCTGTCTCTCTATACACACACACACACACTCACACTCACTCACACTCACACAAGATGCGCCTCCACGGCTGGACTCGCCAAGGTGGAGCCCTCCCAGCCCCCCTCGTCTCCTCGCCCGGCCTCCTTCACCTACCCGCTGCCCACCCCCAGCGCGTCGCTGCCGCTGACTGCGCACGCGCGCGCGGGACGCTCGCCCTTTGACCCCAGCCAGGGGCCGCCCTCCCCCACAACCCCTTTCAGCTGCGCCCCCCCCTCGCCCTGTGGGTGGGCTGCCGCCTATTCCCCCGGGCCAGGGCTGGGGCACAGCCAGTGTATGGGGCGTCTCTCTCTGGGGATGTGTCCCATGGGTGGGGTGGGGTGGCGTGGTTTGGGGGGCGCTGAAGAAATCAGTCCCCTCCATCTCCTACCTCTGGAAAACGCCCAAGCCCGTGGAGAACTGCCGGCACCGCTTCGTGGGGGCCGGGACCCTCCTCCGTGTCCTCCTGTGGCCCAGTCCAAGGGGCCTGGGCCTGGCCGGGGCTGCTTTGGACCCCGACCACCCTGGCGTGTGGACTCGCTAAAAATCGGCCATTAGATATTGGATTCCAGCTTCCTGGAGGTCATTTCACTAATGAGTGCACCGGAAAGAGTTTCCTAATCCATCTGTGAGGGTGGCAACTGAAGGAGAATTTTAAAGCTGACAGAATAGGCGAGGGAAGGCATAGGAGATTTCCACACCCAGCAAGGAAGACTTTCCCGAAATGGAAGAAAGAAACGAGCAAACAGAGACACCGGTAGCCCGCCCGGAAAAGAGTCTGCCCCTGAGAGAAAGCACCCTGACCAGGTTCACCCGTGGGTGGGTGGCGAGCTAGCGGCATTCAGAAGAGCGAGGCCCGCAGTCTGTGCGGAAGACACCTGCGCTCGGGTGTGTGTGGCGGCGCGATTCACAAGCAGCTCTAGATGTTAAACCAAGGAGAAGCCAGGGAGTTCCCAACGCCCCAGGTGTCCTCAGCCCACGACTGGCTGCTGTGGGAATGCGAAGCCCGGCTCCTTGTCTCAGAGCGGGGTTCCCAGGAGGATCAGGCTGAAGCTGGGACTTGGCCTCAAAGTGTCCCCTCGCATGGCCACCCCCTTCCCCTTCCTGCTCCTCTACTCCTGGTGCCCCTCCATCCAGGGGCCAGACCTTAAAGAGTCACCGCAAGAGAATCCTGGTCCCAAAGGAGCCTTCTGGGGGACCGGTGCTGAGAGAGGTTGTGGGCATGGCCCGCTGGGGCTCTGCCCGACCCAGGGCTGAGAGATGCCACCTCCCAGCTCTGGGTCCCTGCAGGAAGTGTTGGCAAGCACAGGGCCGGTCCTCCAAAGGCCCAGGTGCAGGGAGCCCAGGCCAAGCAGCCTGTGGAAGAAGCCACTTGCCGTGCCACCCCGGGAACAGGACTGCAGGCCCCGGCCCTTCCCACCTCCTCCTCCTCCTCCTCCCCCCCGCCCCGCCCCCACAGGGCACAGGGCTCAGAGACACCTCAGACTCTTGCTACCCAAAGTGCAAAGGGCATCAGTTGCTCCTCCAACCCCCCCCCCCCCGCCCAGCAGACCACGTTGTCCAGCCAGCCCCCGGGCCTCCCTGGGGTGCCCAGCACAAAAGTGCAGACACCCACCGGACCCTCAGTCTCAGTTTTCGGAGGTTTTTGCCACTCTAAGGACCCGCAGGCCAGCTGGGCCTTCGGGCAGGACAGAGAGCCCCGGAATCCGACGTGGAGAGCTGCGTGTACGTCCCCATCAGGAGGCGGTCCCCACCTCCGCGGCTCTCCCCTTGCGGGGAGCGGCAGCCCAGCCGGCAGCCGCAGGGCCTCAGGGAAGACACCAGGCTGGGCCCCCGCGGCACAGCGGGGGCACGTCCCCCGCACTCACGCGACTTAGGGACGGCTGCTGGAGACTGCTGCGGCCACCCTGCTGCCGGGTTTCTGGAGGGCTTCCTGGAAGCAGCGTCCACACCAAGCCCTTGGAAGGCCCAGGCGACGGAGGAGCCGGTCAGGCAGGGGCCGAGGACGGTGAGAGGCCGGGCGGGAAGGAGCGTGTCAGGCAGGGGCAGAGGACGGTGACCGGCCGGGCGGGGAGGAGCCGGTCAGGCGGGGGCCCAGGACAGTGACGGGCCTGGCCGGGGAGGAGTGCGTCAGGCAGGGGCAGAGGAGACGGGCTGGGTAAGGGTTAGGGTTACAGTTAGGGCACAATTCACAATCCCAAAGACGTGGAAGCGACCCGAGTGCCCATCCATCCAGGAGTGCATCAATAAAATGTGGCGCGTGGACACCACGGAGTGCCATTCGGCTGTGAGGAGCAGCGGTGAGAGGGCGCCTCTCGTGTTCTCCTGGCCAGAGCTGGAACCCGTTCCAGGAAGCCAAGTATCCCAAGAATGGACACACGAGCACCACGTGAGCGCGCTCACCAGCAAATTGGTACGAACGGATGGACGCCTAAGTGGACAGAGAGGAATCACCTTCATCGGGTGGGTGTCGGGCGGGCGGGTGGGGGGAGGGGAGGGGCATACACATCCATTAGGCATGGGGTGGGTGCGCACCGACTGGGGGATGGGCGCACTTGAAGCTCTGACCCGAGGGGGGAGGCTTGGAGAGGGCAAGGCACCCGACCTTAACATTGGTACCCCCACAATACGCTGGAACAACATGAGAGGTATATGAATAAGAACACAGGGGGGGCCGGGCGCGGTGGCTCACGCCTGTAATCCTAGCTCTCTGGGAGGCCGAGGCGGGCGGATTGCTCCAGGTCAGGAGTTCGAAACCAGCCTGAGCAAGAGCGAGACCCCGTCTCTACTAAAAATAGAAAGAAATTAATTGGCCAACTAATATATATAGAAAAACACAGCCGGGCGTGGTGGTGCATGCCTGTAGTCCCAACTACTCGGGAGGCTGAGGCAGCAGGATTGCTTGAGCCCGGAGATTGAGGTTGCTGTGAGCTAGGCTGACGCCATGGCACTCACTCTAGCCTGGGCAGCAAAACGAGACTCTGTCTCAAAAAAAAAAAAAAAGAACACAGGGGGGAGGGCGGCACGGGCAACACATGTCACCTGAATACTTGTACTCCCATCATCTGCTTGAAAAGAGAGAGAAAAGAAAATGCAATCCTAGAGGTAAGAGACACTTTTTAAAAATAATGAATCCGAAGAGAAAAGTAAAAGGAGGCCTGTGGAGCAGGTCTGGGTGTGACTCCGGATCCCCCAACATCAGGTGCCACCACCAAAGATTCCTGCGTGTAGCCCATAGAACCCCAAAAGCAACGGGACGAGTTCTGGTCACATACTCCCTCAAAATGACATCCTGGCCTTCTTCTGGAACTCCCTCCCCTCTCAGACTCTCAAGGTTTCCTCCAGCGTGTCGGTTCCCACAGAGCAGACCTTTGGTCTGAGACCTGACAGTCCAGATGCCACGCATGCTGCCGCGTGGCGGCGGTGTCGCGGCTTGGGACAAGAGGAGGCCCCACGGTGCGGGCTGGGGCGCCAGGCACCGCGCGGGCGCTGAGGGTGGGGGTGACCCCCACCCCGGGCCGCCGCCGCGCTCCCAGAAAGGGGACAGAACAAGAGGCAAGAAAAAAAAAAAAAAAAAAAAAGCAGCAGCCTGTGGCACCCGGTATTCCCAGGCGGTCTCCCATCCAAGTACTAACCAGGCCCGACCCTGCTTAGCTTCCGAGACCAGACGAGATCGGGGGCGTTCAGGGTGGTGTGGCCCTAGACGGCGGCGGAGGGCGCCCCTGCCCCGCTCGAGAAGCCGAGCCTCTCTGGGCTTCCCCGCCGCCGCCTCCCGCCCCAGGCCCCGCGCCGGGCGGGGCCGGGCCGGCCGGGTCCCGCGGGCTCCCAGGGACGGGGGTGATGGGCGGGGCGGGGCGGGGTGGGGGGCTGTCTCTCTATACACACACACACACACTCACACTCACTCACACTCACACAAGATGCGCCTCCACGGCTGGACTCGCCAAGGTGGAGCCCTCCCAGCCCCCCTCGTCTCCTCGCCCGGCCTCCTTCACCTACCCGCTGCCCACCCCCAGCGCGTCGCTGCCGCTGACTGCGCACGCGCGGGACGCTCGCCCTTTGACCCCAGCCAGGGGCCGCCCTCCCCCACAACCCCTTTCAGCTGCGCCCCCCCCTCGCCCTGTGGGTGGGCTGCCGCCTATTCCCCCGGGCCAGGGCTGGGGCACAGCCAGTGTATGGGGCGTCTCTCTCTGGGGATGTGTCCCATGGGTGGGGTGGGGTGGCGTGGTTTGGGGGGCGCTGAAGAAATCAGTCCCCTCCATCTCCTACCTCTGGAAAACGCCCAAGCCCGTGGAGAACTGCCGGCACCGCTTCGTGGGGGCCGGGACCCTCCTCCGTGTCCTCCTGTGGCCCAGTCCAAGGGGCCTGGGCCTGGCCGGGGCTGCTTTGGACCCCGACCACCCTGGCGTGTGGACTCGCTAAAAATCGGCCATTAGATATTGGATTCCAGCTTCCTGGAGGTCATTTCACTAATGAGTGCACCGGAAAGAGTTTCCTAATCCATCTGTGAGGGTGGCAACTGAAGGAGAATTTTAAAGCTGACAGAATAGGCGAGGGAAGGCATAGGAGATTTCCACACCCAGCAAGGAAGACTTTCCCGAAATGGAAGAAAGAAACGAGCAAACAGAGACACCGGTAGCCCGCCCGGAAAAGAGTCTGCCCCTGAGAGAAAGCACCCTGACCAGGTTCACCCGTGGGTGGGTGGCGAGCTAGCGGCATTCAGAAGAGCGAGGCCCGCAGTCTGTGCGGAAGACACCTGCACTCGGGTGTGTGTGGCGGCGCGATTCACAAGCAGCTCTAGATGTTAAACCAAGGAGAAGCCAGGGAGTTCCCAACGCCCCAGGTGTCCTCAGCCCACGACTGGCTGCTGTGGGAATGCGAAGCCCGGCTCCTTGTCTCAGAGCGGGGTTCCCAGGAGGATCAGGCTGAAGCTGGGACTTGGCCTCAAAGTGTCCCCTCGCATGGCCACCCCCTTCCCCTTCCTGCTCCTCTACTCCTGGTGCCCCTCCATCCAGGGGCCAGACCTTAAAGAGTCACCGCAAGAGAATCCTGGTCCCAAAGGAGCCTTCTGGGGGACCGGTGCTGAGAGAGGTTGTGGGCATGGCCCGCTGGGGCTCTGCCCGACCCAGGGCTGAGAGATGCCACCTCCCAGCTCTGGGTCCCTGCAGGAAGTGTTGGCAAGCACAGGGCCGGTCCTCCAAAGGCCCAGGTGCAGGGAGCCCAGGCCAAGCAGCCTGTGGAAGAAGCCACTTGCCGTGCCACCCCGGGAACAGGACTGCAGGCCCCGGCCCTTCCCACCTCCTCCTCCTCCTCCTCCGCCCCGCACCCCCCCCCCGACATGGCACAGGGCTCAGAGACACCTCAGACTCTTGCTACCCAAAGTGCAAAGGGCATCAGTTGCTCCTCCAAACACCCCGCCCAGCAGACCGCGTTGTCCAGCCAGCCCCCGGGCCTCCCTGGGGTGCCCAGCACAAAAGTGCAGACACCCACCGGACCCTCAGTCTCAGTTTTCGGAGGTTTTTGCCACTCTAAGGACCCGCAGGCCAGCTGGGCCTTCGGGCAGGACAGAGAGCCCCGGAATCCGACGTGGAGAGCTGCGTGTACGTCCCCATCAGGAGGCGGTCCCCACCTCCGCGGCTCTCCCCTTGCGGGGAGCGGCAGCCCAGCCGGCAGCCGCAGGGCCTCAGGGAAGACACCAGGCTGGGCCCCCGCGGCACAGCGGGGGCACGTCCCCCGCACTCACGCGACTTAGGGACGGCTGCTGGAGACTGCTGCGGCCACCCTGCTGCCGGGTTTCTGGAGGGCTTCCTGGAAGCAGCGTCCACACCAAGCCCTTGGAAGGCCCAGGCGACGGAGGAGCCGGTCAGGCAGGGGCCGAGGACGGTGAGAGGCCGGGCGGGAAGGAGCGTGTCAGGCAGGGGCAGAGGACGGTGACCGGCCGGGCGGGGAGGAGCCGGTCAGGCGGGGGCCCAGGACAGTGACGGGCCTGGCCGGGGAGGAGTGCGTCAGGCAGGGGCAGAGGAGACGGGCTGGGTAAGGGTTAGGGTTACAGTTAGGGCACAATTCACAATCCCAAAGACGTGGAAGCGACCCGAGTGCCCATCCATCCAGGAGTGCATCAATAAAATGTGGCGCGTGGACACCACGGAGTGCCATTCGGCTGTGAGGAGCAGCGGTGAGAGGGCGCCTCTCGTGTTCTCCTGGCCAGAGCTGGAACCCGTTCCAGGAAGCCAAGTATCCCAAGAATGGACACACGAGCACCACGTGAGCGCGCTCACCAGCAAATTGGTACGAACGGATGGACGCCTAAGTGGACAGAGAGGAATCACCTTCATCGGGTGGGTGTCGGGCGGGCGGGTGGGGGGAGGGGAGGGGCATACACATCCATTAGGCATGGGGTGGGTGCGCACCGACTGGGGGATGGGCGCACTTGAAGCTCTGACCCGAGGGGGGAGGCTTGGAGAGGGCAAGGCACCCGACCTTAACATTGGTACCCCCACAATACGCTGGAACAACATGAGAGGTATATGAATAAGAACACAGGGGGGGCCGGGCGCGGTGGCTCACGCCTGTAATCCTAGCTCTCTGGGAGGCCGAGGCGGGCGGATTGCTCCAGGTCAGGAGTTCGAAACCAGCCTGAGCAAGAGCGAGACCCCGTCTCTACTAAAAATAGAAAGAAATTAATTGGCCAACTAATATATATAGAAAAACACAGCCGGGCGTGGTGGTGCATGCCTGTAGTCCCAACTACTCGGGAGGCTGAGGCAGCAGGATTGCTTGAGCCCGGAGATTGAGGTTGCTGTGAGCTAGGCTGACGCCATGGCACTCACTCTAGCCTGGGCAGCAAAACGAGACTCTGTCTCAAAAAAAAAAAAAAAGAACACAGGGGGGAGGGCGGCACGGGCAACACATGTCACCTGAATACTTGTACTCCCATCATCTGCTTGAAAAGAGAGAGAAAAGAAAATGCAATCCTAGAGGTAAGAGACACTTTTTAAAAATAATGAATCCGAAGAGAAAAGTAAAAGGAGGCCTGTGGAGCAGGTCTGGGTGTGACTCCGGATCCCCCAACATCAGGTGCCACCACCAAAGATTCCTGCGTGTAGCCCATAGAACCCCAAAAGCAACGGGACGAGTTCTGGTCACATACTCCCTCAAAATGACATCCTGGCCTTCTTCTGGAACTCCCTCCCCTCTCAGACTCTCAAGGTTTCCTCCAGCGTGTCGGTTCCCACAGAGCAGACCTTTGGTCTGAGACCTGACAGTCCAGATGCCACGCATGCTGCCGCGTGGCGGCGGTGTCGCGGCTTGGGACAAGAGGAGGCCCCACGGTGCGGGCTGGGGCGCCAGGCACCGCGCGGGCGCTGAGGGTGGGGGTGACCCCCACCCCGGGCCGCCGCCGCGCTCCCAGAAAGGGGACAGAACAAGAGGCAAGAAAAAAAAAAAAAAAAAAAAGCAGCAGCCTGTGGCACCCGGTATTCCCAGGCGGTCTCCCATCCAAGTACTAACCAGGCCCGACCCTGCTTAGCTTCCGAGACCAGACGAGATCGGGGGCGTTCAGGGTGGTGTGGCCCTAGACGGCGGCGGAGGGCGCCCCTGCCCCGCTCGAGAAGCCGAGCCTCTCTGGGCTTCCCCGCCGCCGCCTCCCGCCCCAGGCCCCGCGCCGGGCGGGGCCGGGCCGGCCGGGTCCCGCGGGCTCCCAGGGACGGGGGTGATGGGCGGGGCGGGGCGGGGTGGGGGGCTGTCTCTCTATACACACACACACACACTCACACTCACTCACACTCACACAAGATGCGCCTCCACGGCTGGACTCGCCAAGGTGGAGCCCTCCCAGCCCCCCTCGTCTCCTCGCCCGGCCTCCTTCACCTACCCGCTGCCCACCCCCAGCGCGTCGCTGCCGCTGACTGCGCACGCGCGCGCGGGACGCTCGCCCTTTGACCCCAGCCAGGGGCCGCCCTCCCCCACAACCCCTTTCAGCTGCGCCCCCCCCTCGCCCTGTGGGTGGGCTGCCGCCTATTCCCCCGGGCCAGGGCTGGGGCACAGCCAGTGTATGGGGCGTCTCTCTCTGGGGATGTGTCCCATGGGTGGGGTGGGGTGGCGTGGTTTGGGGGGCGCTGAAGAAATCAGTCCCCTCCATCTCCTACCTCTGGAAAACGCCCAAGCCCGTGGAGAACTGCCGGCACCGCTTCGTGGGGGCCGGGACCCTCCTCCGTGTCCTCCTGTGGCCCAGTCCAAGGGGCCTGGGCCTGGCCGGGGCTGCTTTGGACCCCGACCACCCTGGCGTGTGGACTCGCTAAAAATCGGCCATTAGATATTGGATTCCAGCTTCCTGGAGGTCATTTCACTAATGAGTGCACCGGAAAGAGTTTCCTAATCCATCTGTGAGGGTGGCAACTGAAGGAGAATTTTAAAGCTGACAGAATAGGCGAGGGAAGGCATAGGAGATTTCCACACCCAGCAAGGAAGACTTTCCCGAAATGGAAGAAAGAAACGAGCAAACAGAGACACCGGTAGCCCGCCCGGAAAAGAGTCTGCCCCTGAGAGAAAGCACCCTGACCAGGTTCACCCGTGGGTGGGTGGCGAGCTAGCGGCATTCAGAAGAGCGAGGCCCGCAGTCTGTGCGGAAGACACCTGCGCTCGGGTGTGTGTGGCGGCGCGATTCACAAGCAGCTCTAGATGTTAAACCAAGGAGAAGCCAGGGAGTTCCCAACGCCCCAGGTGTCCTCAGCCCACGACTGGCTGCTGTGGGAATGCGAAGCCCGGCTCCTTGTCTCAGAGCGGGGTTCCCAGGAGGATCAGGCTGAAGCTGGGACTTGGCCTCAAAGTGTCCCCTCGCATGGCCACCCCCTTCCCCTTCCTGCTCCTCTACTCCTGGTGCCCCTCCATCCAGGGGCCAGACCTTAAAGAGTCACCGCAAGAGAATCCTGGTCCCAAAGGAGCCTTCTGGGGGACCGGTGCTGAGAGAGGTTGTGGGCATGGCCCGCTGGGGCTCTGCCCGACCCAGGGCTGAGAGATGCCACCTCCCAGCTCTGGGTCCCTGCAGGAAGTGTTGGCAAGCACAGGGCCGGTCCTCCAAAGGCCCAGGTGCAGGGAGCCCAGGCCAAGCAGCCTGTGGAAGAAGCCACTTGCCGTGCCACCCCGGGAACAGGACTGCAGGCCCCGGCCCTTCCCACCTCCTCCTCCTCCTCCTCCCCCCCGCCCCGCCCCCACAGGGCACAGGGCTCAGAGACACCTCAGACTCTTGCTACCCAAAGTGCAAAGGGCATCAGTTGCTCCTCCAACCCCCCCCCCCCCGCCCAGCAGACCACGTTGTCCAGCCAGCCCCCGGGCCTCCCTGGGGTGCCCAGCACAAAAGTGCAGACACCCACCGGACCCTCAGTCTCAGTTTTCGGAGGTTTTTGCCACTCTAAGGACCCGCAGGCCAGCTGGGCCTTCGGGCAGGACAGAGAGCCCCGGAATCCGACGTGGAGAGCTGCGTGTACGTCCCCATCAGGAGGCGGTCCCCACCTCCGCGGCTCTCCCCTTGCGGGGAGCGGCAGCCCAGCCGGCAGCCGCAGGGCCTCAGGGAAGACACCAGGCTGGGCCCCCGCGGCACAGCGGGGGCACGTCCCCCGCACTCACGCGACTTAGGGACGGCTGCTGGAGACTGCTGCGGCCACCCTGCTGCCGGGTTTCTGGAGGGCTTCCTGGAAGCAGCGTCCACACCAAGCCCTTGGAAGGCCCAGGCGACGGAGGAGCCGGTCAGGCAGGGGCCGAGGACGGTGAGAGGCCGGGCGGGAAGGAGCGTGTCAGGCAGGGGCAGAGGACGGTGACCGGCCGGGCGGGGAGGAGCCGGTCAGGCGGGGGCCCAGGACAGTGACGGGCCTGGCCGGGGAGGAGTGCGTCAGGCAGGGGCAGAGGAGACGGGCTGGGTAAGGGTTAGGGTTACAGTTAGGGCACAATTCACAATCCCAAAGACGTGGAAGCGACCCGAGTGCCCATCCATCCAGGAGTGCATCAATAAAATGTGGCGCGTGGACACCACGGAGTGCCATTCGGCTGTGAGGAGCAGCGGTGAGAGGGCGCCTCTCGTGTTCTCCTGGCCAGAGCTGGAACCCGTTCCAGGAAGCCAAGTATCCCAAGAATGGACACACGAGCACCACGTGAGCGCGCTCACCAGCAAATTGGTACGAACGGATGGACGCCTAAGTGGACAGAGAGGAATCACCTTCATCGGGTGGGTGTCGGGCGGGCGGGTGGGGGGAGGGGAGGGGCATACACATCCATTAGGCATGGGGTGGGTGCGCACCGACTGGGGGATGGGCGCACTTGAAGCTCTGACCCGAGGGGGGAGGCTTGGAGAGGGCAAGGCACCCGACCTTAACATTGGTACCCCCACAATACGCTGGAACAACATGAGAGGTATATGAATAAGAACACAGGGGGGGCCGGGCGCGGTGGCTCACGCCTGTAATCCTAGCTCTCTGGGAGGCCGAGGCGGGCGGATTGCTCCAGGTCAGGAGTTCGAAACCAGCCTGAGCAAGAGCGAGACCCCGTCTCTACTAAAAATAGAAAGAAATTAATTGGCCAACTAATATATATAGAAAAACACAGCCGGGCGTGGTGGTGCATGCCTGTAGTCCCAACTACTCGGGAGGCTGAGGCAGCAGGATTGCTTGAGCCCGGAGATTGAGGTTGCTGTGAGCTAGGCTGACGCCATGGCACTCACTCTAGCCTGGGCAGCAAAACGAGACTCTGTCTCAAAAAAAAAAAAAAAGAACACAGGGGGGAGGGCGGCACGGGCAACACATGTCACCTGAATACTTGTACTCCCATCATCTGCTTGAAAAGAGAGAGAAAAGAAAATGCAATCCTAGAGGTAAGAGACACTTTTTAAAAATAATGAATCCGAAGAGAAAAGTAAAAGGAGGCCTGTGGAGCAGGTCTGGGTGTGACTCCGGATCCCCCAACATCAGGTGCCACCACCAAAGATTCCTGCGTGTAGCCCATAGAACCCCAAAAGCAACGGGACGAGTTCTGGTCACATACTCCCTCAAAATGACATCCTGGCCTTCTTCTGGAACTCCCTCCCCTCTCAGACTCTCAAGGTTTCCTCCAGCGTGTCGGTTCCCACAGAGCAGACCTTTGGTCTGAGACCTGACAGTCCAGATGCCACGCATGCTGCCGCGTGGCGGCGGTGTCGCGGCTTGGGACAAGAGGAGGCCCCACGGTGCGGGCTGGGGCGCCAGGCACCGCGCGGGCGCTGAGGGTGGGGGTGACCCCCACCCCGGGCCGCCGCCGCGCTCCCAGAAAGGGGACAGAACAAGAGGCAAGAAAAAAAAAAAAAAAAAAAAAGCAGCAGCCTGTGGCACCCGGTATTCCCAGGCGGTCTCCCATCCAAGTACTAACCAGGCCCGACCCTGCTTAGCTTCCGAGACCAGACGAGATCGGGGGCGTTCAGGGTGGTGTGGCCCTAGACGGCGGCGGAGGGCGCCCCTGCCCCGCTCGAGAAGCCGAGCCTCTCTGGGCTTCCCCGCCGCCGCCTCCCGCCCCAGGCCCCGCGCCGGGCGGGGCCGGGCCGGCCGGGTCCCGCGGGCTCCCAGGGACGGGGGTGATGGGCGGGGCGGGGCGGGGTGGGGGGCTGTCTCTCTATACACACACACACACACTCACACTCACTCACACTCACACAAGATGCGCCTCCACGGCTGGACTCGCCAAGGTGGAGCCCTCCCAGCCCCCCTCGTCTCCTCGCCCGGCCTCCTTCACCTACCCGCTGCCCACCCCCAGCGCGTCGCTGCCGCTGACTGCGCACGCGCGGGACGCTCGCCCTTTGACCCCAGCCAGGGGCCGCCCTCCCCCACAACCCCTTTCAGCTGCGCCCCCCCCTCGCCCTGTGGGTGGGCTGCCGCCTATTCCCCCGGGCCAGGGCTGGGGCACAGCCAGTGTATGGGGCGTCTCTCTCTGGGGATGTGTCCCATGGGTGGGGTGGGGTGGCGTGGTTTGGGGGGCGCTGAAGAAATCAGTCCCCTCCATCTCCTACCTCTGGAAAACGCCCAAGCCCGTGGAGAACTGCCGGCACCGCTTCGTGGGGGCCGGGACCCTCCTCCGTGTCCTCCTGTGGCCCAGTCCAAGGGGCCTGGGCCTGGCCGGGGCTGCTTTGGACCCCGACCACCCTGGCGTGTGGACTCGCTAAAAATCGGCCATTAGATATTGGATTCCAGCTTCCTGGAGGTCATTTCACTAATGAGTGCACCGGAAAGAGTTTCCTAATCCATCTGTGAGGGTGGCAACTGAAGGAGAATTTTAAAGCTGACAGAATAGGCGAGGGAAGGCATAGGAGATTTCCACACCCAGCAAGGAAGACTTTCCCGAAATGGAAGAAAGAAACGAGCAAACAGAGACACCGGTAGCCCGCCCGGAAAAGAGTCTGCCCCTGAGAGAAAGCACCCTGACCAGGTTCACCCGTGGGTGGGTGGCGAGCTAGCGGCATTCAGAAGAGCGAGGCCCGCAGTCTGTGCGGAAGACACCTGCACTCGGGTGTGTGTGGCGGCGCGATTCACAAGCAGCTCTAGATGTTAAACCAAGGAGAAGCCAGGGAGTTCCCAACGCCCCAGGTGTCCTCAGCCCACGACTGGCTGCTGTGGGAATGCGAAGCCCGGCTCCTTGTCTCAGAGCGGGGTTCCCAGGAGGATCAGGCTGAAGCTGGGACTTGGCCTCAAAGTGTCCCCTCGCATGGCCACCCCCTTCCCCTTCCTGCTCCTCTACTCCTGGTGCCCCTCCATCCAGGGGCCAGACCTTAAAGAGTCACCGCAAGAGAATCCTGGTCCCAAAGGAGCCTTCTGGGGGACCGGTGCTGAGAGAGGTTGTGGGCATGGCCCGCTGGGGCTCTGCCCGACCCAGGGCTGAGAGATGCCACCTCCCAGCTCTGGGTCCCTGCAGGAAGTGTTGGCAAGCACAGGGCCGGTCCTCCAAAGGCCCAGGTGCAGGGAGCCCAGGCCAAGCAGCCTGTGGAAGAAGCCACTTGCCGTGCCACCCCGGGAACAGGACTGCAGGCCCCGGCCCTTCCCACCTCCTCCTCCTCCTCCTCCGCCCCGCACCCCCCCCCCGACATGGCACAGGGCTCAGAGACACCTCAGACTCTTGCTACCCAAAGTGCAAAGGGCATCAGTTGCTCCTCCAAACCCCCCGCCCAGCAGACCGCGTTGTCCAGCCAGCCCCCGGGCCTCCCTGGGGTGCCCAGCACAAAAGTGCAGACACCCACCGGACCCTCAGTCTCAGTTTTCGGAGGTTTTTGCCACTCTAAGGACCCGCAGGCCAGCTGGGCCTTCGGGCAGGACAGAGAGCCCCGGAATCCGACGTGGAGAGCTGCGTGTACGTCCCCATCAGGAGGCGGTCCCCACCTCCGCGGCTCTCCCCTTGCGGGGAGCGGCAGCCCAGCCGGCAGCCGCAGGGCCTCAGGGAAGACACCAGGCTGGGCCCCCGCGGCACAGCGGGGGCACGTCCCCCGCACTCACGCGACTTAGGGACGGCTGCTGGAGACTGCTGCGGCCACCCTGCTGCCGGGTTTCTGGAGGGCTTCCTGGAAGCAGCATCCACACCAAGCCCTTGGAAGGCCCAGGCGACGGAGGAGCCGGTCAGGCAGGGGCCGAGGACGGTGAGAGGCCGGGCGGGAAGGAGCGTGTCAGGCAGGGGCAGAGGACGGTGACCGGCCGGGCGGGGAGGAGCCGGTCAGGCGGGGGCCCAGGACAGTGACGGGCCTGGCCGGGGAGGAGTGCGTCAGGCAGGGGCAGAGGAGACGGGCTGGGTAAGGGTTAGGGTTACAGTTAGGGCACAATTCACAATCCCAAAGACGTGGAAGCGACCCGAGTGCCCATCCATCCAGGAGTGCATCAATAAAATGTGGCGCGTGGACACCACGGAGTGCCATTCGGCTGTGAGGAGCAGCGGTGAGAGGGCGCCTCTCGTGTTCTCCTGGCCAGAGCTGGAACCCGTTCCAGGAAGCCAAGTATCCCAAGAATGGACACACGAGCACCACGTGAGCGCGCTCACCAGCAAATTGGTACGAACGGATGGACGCCTAAGTGGACAGAGAGGAATCACCTTCATCGGGTGGGTGTCGGGCGGGCGGGTGGGGGGAGGGGAGGGGCATACACATCCATTAGGCATGGGGTGGGTGCGCACCGACTGGGGGATGGGCGCACTTGAAGCTCTGACCCGAGGGGGGAGGCTTGGAGAGGGCAAGGCACCCGACCTTAACATTGGTACCCCCACAATACGCTGGAACAACATGAGAGGTATATGAATAAGAACACAGGGGGGGCCGGGCGCGGTGGCTCACGCCTGTAATCCTAGCTCTCTGGGAGGCCGAGGCGGGCGGATTGCTCCAGGTCAGGAGTTCGAAACCAGCCTGAGCAAGAGCGAGACCCCGTCTCTACTAAAAATAGAAAGAAATTAATTGGCCAACTAATATATATAGAAAAACACAGCCGGGCGTGGTGGTGCATGCCTGTAGTCCCAACTACTCGGGAGGCTGAGGCAGCAGGATTGCTTGAGCCCGGAGATTGAGGTTGCTGTGAGCTAGGCTGACGCCATGGCACTCACTCTAGCCTGGGCAGCAAAACGAGACTCTGTCTCAAAAAAAAAAAAAAAGAACACAGGGGGGAGGGCGGCACGGGCAACACATGTCACCTGAATACTTGTACTCCCATCATCTGCTTGAAAAGAGAGAGAAAAGAAAATGCAATCCTAGAGGTAAGAGACACTTTTTAAAAATAATGAATCCGAAGAGAAAAGTAAAAGGAGGCCTGTGGAGCAGGTCTGGGTGTGACTCCGGATCCCCCAACATCAGGTGCCACCACCAAAGATTCCTGCGTGTAGCCCATAGAACCCCAAAAGCAACGGGACGAGTTCTGGTCACATACTCCCTCAAAATGACATCCTGGCCTTCTTCTGGAACTCCCTCCCCTCTCAGACTCTCAAGGTTTCCTCCAGCGTGTCGGTTCCCACAGAGCAGACCTTTGGTCTGAGACCTGACAGTCCAGATGCCACGCATGCTGCCGCGTGGCGGCGGTGTCGCGGCTTGGGACAAGAGGAGGCCCCACGGTGCGGGCTGGGGCGCCAGGCACCGCGCGGGCGCTGAGGGTGGGGGTGACCCCCACCCCGGGCCGCCGCCGCGCTCCCAGAAAGGGGACAGAACAAGAGGCAAGAAAAAAAAAAAAAAAAAAAAGCAGCAGCCTGTGGCACCCGGTATTCCCAGGCGGTCTCCCATCCAAGTACTAACCAGGCCCGACCCTGCTTAGCTTCCGAGACCAGACGAGATCGGGGGCGTTCAGGGTGGTGTGGCCCTAGACGGCGGCGGAGGGCGCCCCTGCCCCGCTCGAGAAGCCGAGCCTCTCTGGGCTTCCCCGCCGCCGCCTCCCGCCCCAGGCCCCGCGCCGGGCGGGGCCGGGCCGGCCGGGTCCCGCGGGCTCCCAGGGACGGGGGTGATGGGCGGGGCGGGGCGGGGTGGGGGGCTGTCTCTCTATACACACACACACACACTCACACTCACTCACACTCACACAAGATGCGCCTCCACGGCTGGACTCGCCAAGGTGGAGCCCTCCCAGCCCCCCTCGTCTCCTCGCCCGGCCTCCTTCACCTACCCGCTGCCCACCCCCAGCGCGTCGCTGCCGCTGACTGCGCACGCGCGGGACGCTCGCCCTTTGACCCCAGCCAGGGGCCGCCCTCCCCCACAACCCCTTTCAGCTGCGCCCCCCCCTCGCCCTGTGGGTGGGCTGCCGCCTATTCCCCCGGGCCAGGGCTGGGGCACAGCCAGTGTATGGGGCGTCTCTCTCTGGGGATGTGTCCCATGGGTGGGGTGGGGTGGCGTGGTTTGGGGGGCGCTGAAGAAATCAGTCCCCTCCATCTCCTACCTCTGGAAAACGCCCAAGCCCGTGGAGAACTGCCGGCACCGCTTCGTGGGGGCCGGGACCCTCCTCCGTGTCCTCCTGTGGCCCAGTCCAAGGGGCCTGGGCCTGGCCGGGGCTGCTTTGGACCCCGACCACCCTGGCGTGTGGACTCGCTAAAAATCGGCCATTAGATATTGGATTCCAGCTTCCTGGAGGTCATTTCACTAATGAGTGCACCGGAAAGAGTTTCCTAATCCATCTGTGAGGGTGGCAACTGAAGGAGAATTTTAAAGCTGACAGAATAGGCGAGGGAAGGCATAGGAGATTTCCACACCCAGCAAGGAAGACTTTCCCGAAATGGAAGAAAGAAACGAGCAAACAGAGACACCGGTAGCCCGCCCGGAAAAGAGTCTGCCCCTGAGAGAAAGCACCCTGACCAGGTTCACCCGTGGGTGGGTGGCGAGCTAGCGGCATTCAGAAGAGCGAGGCCCGCAGTCTGTGCGGAAGACACCTGCGCTCGGGTGTGTGTGGCGGCGCGATTCACAAGCAGCTCTAGATGTTAAACCAAGGAGAAGCCAGGGAGTTCCCAACGCCCCAGGTGTCCTCAGCCCACGACTGGCTGCTGTGGGAATGCGAAGCCCGGCTCCTTGTCTCAGAGCGGGGTTCCCAGGAGGATCAGGCTGAAGCTGGGACTTGGCCTCAAAGTGTCCCCTCGCATGGCCACCCCCTTCCCCTTCCTGCTCCTCTACTCCTGGTGCCCCTCCATCCAGGGGCCAGACCTTAAAGAGTCACCGCAAGAGAATCCTGGTCCCAAAGGAGCCTTCTGGGGGACCGGTGCTGAGAGAGGTTGTGGGCATGGCCCGCTGGGGCTCTGCCTGACCCAGGGCTGAGAGATGCCACCTCCCAGCTCTGGGTCCCTGCAGGAAGTGTTGGCAAGCACAGGGCCGGTCCTCCAAAGGCCCAGGTGCAGGGAGCCCAGGCCAAGCAGCCTGTGGAAGAAGCCACTTGCCGTGCCACCCCGGGAACAGGACTGCAGGCCCCGGCCCTTCCCACCTCCTCCTCCTCCTCCTCCGCCCCGCACCCCCCCCCCGACATGGCACAGGGCTCAGAGACACCTCAGACTCTTGCTACCCAAAGTGCAAAGGGCATCAGTTGCTCCTCCAAACCCCCCGCCCAGCAGACCGCGTTGTCCAGCCAGCCCCCGGGCCTCCCTGGGGTGCCCAGCACAAAAGTGCAGACACCCACCGGACCCTCAGTCTCAGTTTTCGGAGGTTTTTGCCACTCTAAGGACCCGCAGGCCAGCTGGGCCTTCGGGCAGGACAGAGAGCCCCGGAATCCGACGTGGAGAGCTGCGTGTACGTCCCCATCAGGAGGCGGTCCCCACCTCCGCGGCTCTCCCCTTGCGGGGAGCGGCAGCCCAGCCGGCAGCCGCAGGGCCTCAGGGAAGACACCAGGCTGGGCCCCCGCGGCACAGCGGGGGCACGTCCCCCGCACTCACGCGACTTAGGGACGGCTGCTGGAGACTGCTGCGGCCACCCTGCTGCCGGGTTTCTGGAGGGCTTCCTGGAAGCAGCGTCCACACCAAGCCCTTGGAAGGCCCAGGCGACGGAGGAGCCGGTCAGGCAGGGGCCGAGGACGGTGAGAGGCCGGGCGGGAAGGAGCGTGTCAGGCAGGGGCAGAGGACGGTGACCGGCCGGGCGGGGAGGAGCCGGTCAGGCGGGGGCCCAGGACAGTGACGGGCCTGGCCGGGGAGGAGTGCGTCAGGCAGGGGCAGAGGAGACGGGCTGGGTAAGGGTTAGGGTTACAGTTAGGGCACAATTCACAATCCCAAAGACGTGGAAGCGACCCGAGTGCCCATCCATCCAGGAGTGCATCAATAAAATGTGGCGCGTGGACACCACGGAGTGCCATTCGGCTGTGAGGAGCAGCGGTGAGAGGGCGCCTCTCGTGTTCTCCTGGCCAGAGCTGGAACCCGTTCCAGGAAGCCAAGTATCCCAAGAATGGACACACGAGCACCACGTGAGCGCGCTCACCAGCAAATTGGTACGAACGGATGGACGCCTAAGTGGACAGAGAGGAATCACCTTCATCGGGTGGGTGTCGGGCGGGCGGGTGGGGGGAGGGGAGGGGCATACACATCCATTAGGCATGGGGTGGGTGCGCACCGACTGGGGGATGGGCGCACTTGAAGCTCTGACCCGAGGGGGGAGGCTTGGAGAGGGCAAGGCACCCGACCTTAACATTGGTACCCCCACAATACGCTGGAACAACATGAGAGGTATATGAATAAGAACACAGGGGGGGCCGGGCGCGGTGGCTCACGCCTGTAATCCTAGCTCTCTGGGAGGCCGAGGCGGGCGGATTGCTCCAGGTCAGGAGTTCGAAACCAGCCTGAGCAAGAGCGAGACCCCGTCTCTACTAAAAATAGAAAGAAATTAATTGGCCAACTAATATATATAGAAAAACACAGCCGGGCGTGGTGGTGCATGCCTGTAGTCCCAACTACTCGGGAGGCTGAGGCAGCAGGATTGCTTGAGCCCGGAGATTGAGGTTGCTGTGAGCTAGGCTGACGCCATGGCACTCACTCTAGCCTGGGCAGCAAAACGAGACTCTGTCTCAAAAAAAAAAAAAAAGAACACAGGGGGGAGGGCGGCACGGGCAACACATGTCACCTGAATACTTGTACTCCCATCATCTGCTTGAAAAGAGAGAGAAAAGAAAATGCAATCCTAGAGGTAAGAGACACTTTTTAAAAATAATGAATCCGAAGAGAAAAGTAAAAGGAGGCCTGTGGAGCAGGTCTGGGTGTGACTCCGGATCCCCCAACATCAGGTGCCACCACCAAAGATTCCTGCGTGTAGCCCATAGAACCCCAAAAGCAACGGGACGAGTTCTGGTCACATACTCCCTCAAAATGACATCCTGGCCTTCTTCTGGAACTCCCTCCCCTCTCAGACTCTCAAGGTTTCCTCCAGCGTGTCGGTTCCCACAGAGCAGACCTTTGGTCTGAGACCTGACAGTCCAGATGCCACGCATGCTGCCGCGTGGCGGCGGTGTCGCGGCTTGGGACAAGAGGAGGCCCCACGGTGCGGGCTGGGGCGCCAGGCACGGCGCGGGCGCTGAGGGTGGGGGTGACCCCCACCCCGGGCCGCCGCCGCGCTCCCAGAAAGGGGACAGAACAAGAGGCAAGAAAAAAAAAAAAAAAAAAAAAGCAGCAGCCTGTGGCACCCGGTATTCCCAGGCGGTCTCCCATCCAAGTACTAACCAGGCCCGACCCTGCTTAGCTTCCGAGACCAGACGAGATCGGGGGCGTTCAGGGTGGTGTGGCCCTAGACGGCGGCGGAGGGCGCCCCTGCCCCGCTCGAGAAGCCGAGCCTCTCTGGGCTTCCCCGCCGCCGCCTCCCGCCCCAGGCCCCGCGCCGGGCGGGGCCGGGCCGGCCGGGTCCCGCGGGCTCCCAGGGACGGGGGTGATGGGCGGGGCGGGGCGGGGTGGGGGGCTGTCTCTCTATACACACACACACACACTCACACTCACTCACACTCACACAAGATGCGCCTCCACGGCTGGACTCGCCAAGGTGGAGCCCTCCCAGCCCCCCTCGCCTCCTCGCCCGGCCTCCTTCACCTACCCGCTGCCCACCCCCAGCGCGTCGCTGCCGCTGACTGCGCACGCGCGGGACGCTCGCCCTTTGACCCCAGCCAGGGGCCGCCCTCCCCCACAACCCCTTTCAGCTGCGCCCCCCCCTCGCCCTGTGGGTGGGCTGCCGCCTATTCCCCCGGGCCAGGGCTGGGGCACAGCCAGTGTATGGGGCGTCTCTCTCTGGGGATGTGTCCCATGGGTGGGGTGGGGTGGCGTGGTTTGGGGGGCGCTGAAGAAATCAGTCCCCTCCATCTCCTACCTCTGGAAAACGCCCAAGCCCGTGGAGAACTGCCGGCACCGCTTCGTGGGGGCCGGGACCCTCCTCCGTGTCCTCCTGTGGCCCAGTCCAAGGGGCCTGGGCCTGGCCGGGGCTGCTTTGGACCCCGACCACCCTGGCGTGTGGACTCGCTAAAAATCGGCCATTAGATATTGGATTCCAGCTTCCTGGAGGTCATTTCACTAATGAGTGCACCGGAAAGAGTTTCCTAATCCATCTGTGAGGGTGGCAACTGAAGGAGAATTTTAAAGCTGACAGAATAGGCGAGGGAAGGCATAGGAGATTTCCACACCCAGCAAGGAAGACTTTCCCGAAATGGAAGAAAGAAACGAGCAAACAGAGACACCGGTAGCCCGCCCGGAAAAGAGTCTGCCCCTGAGAGAAAGCACCCTGACCAGGTTCACCCGTGGGTGGGTGGCGAGCTAGCGGCATTCAGAAGAGCGAGGCCCGCAGTCTGTGCGGAAGACACCTGCGCTCGGGTGTGTGTGGCGGCGCGATTCACAAGCAGCTCTAGATGTTAAACCAAGGAGAAGCCAGGGAGTTCCCAACGCCCCAGGTGTCCTCAGCCCACGACTGGCTGCTGTGGGAATGCGAAGCCCGGCTCCTTGTCTCAGAGCGGGGTTCCCAGGAGGATCAGGCTGAAGCTGGGACTTGGCCTCAAAGTGTCCCCTCGCATGGCCACCCCCTTCCCCTTCCTGCTCCTCTACTCCTGGTGCCCCTCCATCCAGGGGCCAGACCTTAAAGAGTCACCGCAAGAGAATCCTGGTCCCAAAGGAGCCTTCTGGGGGACCGGTGCTGAGAGAGGTTGTGGGCATGGCCCGCTGGGGCTCTGCCCGACCCAGGGCTGAGAGATGCCACCTCCCAGCTCTGGGTCCCTGCAGGAAGTGTTGGCAAGCACAGGGCCGGTCCTCCAAAGGCCCAGGTGCAGGGAGCCCAGGCCAAGCAGCCTGTGGAAGAAGCCACTTGCCGTGCCACCCCGGGAACAGGACTGCATGCCCCGGCCCTTCCCACCTCCTCCTCCTCCTCCTCCTCCCCCCCGCGCCCCCCCCCCCGGATATGGCACAGGGCTCAGAGACACCTCAGACTCTTGCTACCCAAGGTGCAAAGGGCATCAGTTGCTCCTCCAACCCCCCCCCCCGCCCAGCAGACCACGTTGTCCAGCCAGCCCCCGGGCCTCCCTGGGGTGCCCAGCACAAAAGTGCAGACACCCACCGGACCCTCAGTCTCAGCTTTCGGATGTTTTTGCCACTCTAAGGACCCGCAGGCCCGCTGGGCCTTCGGGCAGGACAGAGAGCCCCGGGATCCGACGTGGAGAGCTGCGTGTACGTACGTCCCCATCAGGAGGCGGTCCCCACCTCCGCGGCTCTCCCCTCGCGGGGAGCGGCAGCCCCAGCCGGCAGCCGCAGGGCCTCAGGGAAGACACCAGGCTGGGCCCCCCGCGGCACAGCGGGGGCACGTCCCCCGCACTCGACTTAGGGAAGGCTGCTGGAGACTGCTGCGGCCACCCTGCTGCCGGGTTTCTGGAGGGCTTCCTGGAAGCAGCCTCCACACCAAGCCCTTGGAAGGCCCAGGCGATGGAGGAGCCGGTCAGGCAGGGGCCGAGGACGGTGAGAGGCCGGGCGGGAAGGAGCATGTCAGGCAGGGGCAGAGGACGGTGACAGGCCGGGCGGGGAGGAGCCGGTCAGGCGGGGGCCCAGGACAGTGACGGGCCTGGCCGGGGAGGAGTGCGTCAGGCAGGGGCAGAGGAGACGGGCTGGGTAAGGGGTAGGGTGACAGTTAGGGCACAATTCACAATCGCAAAGACGTGGAAGCGACCCGAGTGCCCATCCATCCAGGAGTGCATTAATAAAATGTGGCGCGTGGACACCACGGAGTGCCATTCGGCTGTGAGGAGCAGCGGTGAGAGGGCGCCTCTCGTGTTCTCCTGGCCAGAGCTGGAACCCGTTCCAGTAAGCCAGGTATCCCAAGAATGGACACACGAGCACCACGTGAGCGCGCTCACCAGCAAATTGGTACGAACGGATGGACACCTAAGTGGACGGAGAGGAATCACCTTCATCGGGTGGGTGTCGGGCGGGTGGGGGGAGGCGATGGGCATCCACATCCATTAGGAATGGGGTGGGTGCGCACCGACTGGGGGATGGGCGCACTTGAAGCTCTGACCCCAGGGGGGAGGCTTGGAGAGGGCAACTGTACCCGACCTTAACACTGGTACCCCCACAATACGCTGGAACAACATGAGAGGTATATGAATGAGAACACAGGGGGGAGGGGTGCACGGGCAACACATGTCACCTGAATACTTGTACTCCCATCATCTGCTTGAAAAGAGAGAGAAAAGAAAATGCAATCATAGAGGTAAGAGACACTTTTTAAAAATAATGAATCCGAAGAGAAAAGTAAAAGGAGGCCTGTGGAGCAGGTCTGGGTGTGACTCCGGATCCCCCAACATCAGGTGCCACCACCAAAGATTCCTGCGTGGAGCCCATAGAACCCCCAAAAGCAACGGGACGAGTTCTGGTCACATACTCCCTCAAAATGACATCCTGGCCTTCTTCTGGAACTCCCTCCCCTCTCAGACTCTCAAGGTTTTCTCCAGCGTGTCGGTTCCCACAGAGCAGACCTTTGGTCTGAGACCTGACAGTCCAGATGCCACGCATGCTGCCGCGTGGCGGCGGTGTCGCGGCTTGGGACAAGAGGAGGCCCCACGGTGCGGGCTGGGGCGCCAGGCACCGCGGCGGGCGCTGAGGGTTGGGGTCACCCCCACCCCGGGCCGCCGCCGCGCTCCCAGAAAGGGGACAGAACAAGAGGCAAAAAAAAAAAAAAGAAGCAGCCTGTGGCACCCGGTATTCCCAGGCGGTCTCCCATCCAAGTACTGACCGGGCCCGACCCTGCTTAGCTTCCGAGACCAGACGAGATCGGGGGCGTTGAGGGTGGTGTGGCCCTAGACGGCGGCGGAGGGCGCCCCTGCCCCGCTCAAGAAGCCGAGCCTCTCTGCGCTTTCGCCCCGCCGCCGCCGCCGCCGCCGCCGCCTCCCGCCCCAGGCCCCGCGCCGGGCCGGGCCTGTTGAGTTCGCCGGCCGGGTCCCGTGGGCTCCCAGGGACGGGGGTGATGGGCGGGGCGGGGCGGGGGGCTGTCTCTCTATACACACACACACACACTCACACTCACTCACACTCACACAAGATGCGCCTCCATGGCTGGACTCGCCAAGGTGGAGCCCTCCCAGCCCCCCTCGTCTCCTCGCCCGGCCTCCTTCACCTACCCGCTGCCCACCCCCAGCGCGTCGCCGCCGCTGACGCTGACTGCGCACGCGCGCGCCCTTTGACCCCAGCCAGGGGCCGCCCTCCCCCACAACCCCTTTCAGCTGTGCCCCCCCTCGCCCTGTGGGTGGGCTGCCGCCTATTCCCCCGGGCCAGGGCTGGGGCACAGCGCAAGGGGGAGGGGAGCCAGTGTATGGGGCGTCTCTCTCTGGGGATGTGTCCCATGGGTGGGGTGGGGTGGCGTGGTTTGTGGGGCGCTGAAGAAATCAGTCCCCTCCATCTCCTACCTCTGGAAAACGCCCAAGCCCGTGGAGAACCGCCGGCACCGCTTCGTGGGGGCCGGGACCCTCCTCTGTGTCCTCCTGTGGCCCGGTCCAAGGGGCCTGGGCCTGGCCGGGGCTGCATTGGACCCCGACCACCCTGGCGTGTGGACTCGCTAAAAATCGGCCATTAGATATTGGATTCCAGCTTCATTGAGGTCATTTCACTAATGAGTGCACCGGAAAGAGTTTCCTAATCCATCTGTGAGGGTGGCAACTGAAAGAGAATTTGAAAGCTGACAGAATAGGCGAGGGAAGGCATAGGAGATTTCCACACCCAGCAAGGAAGCCTTTCCCGAAATGGAAGAAAGAAACGAGCAAACAGAGACACCGGTAGCCCGCCCGGAAAAGAGTCTGCCCCCGAGAGAAAGCACCCTGACCAGGTTCACCCGTGGGTGGGTGGCGAGCTAGCGGCGTTCAGAAGAGCGAGGCCCGCAGTCTGTGCGGAAGACACCTGCACTCGGGTGTGTGTGGCGGCCCGATTCACAAGCAGCTCTAGATGTTAAACCAAGGAGAAGCCAGGGAGTTCCCAAGGCCCCAGGTGTCCTCAGCCCACGACTGGCTGCTGTGGGAATGCGAAGCCCGGCTCCTTGTCTCCGAGCGGGGTTCCCAGGAGGATCAGGCTGAAGCTGGGACTTGGCCTCAAAGTGTCCCCTCGCATGGCCACCCCCTTCCCCTTCCTGCTCCTCTACTCCTGGTGCCCCTCCATCCAGGGGCCAGACCTTAAAGAGTCACCGCAAGAGAATCCTGGTCCCAAAGGAGCCTTCTGGGGGACCGGTGCTGAGAGAGGTTGTGGGCATGGCCCGCTGGGGCTCTGCCCGACCCAGGGCTGAGAGATGCCACCTCCCAGCTCTGGGTCCCTGCAGGAAGTGTTGGCAAGCACAGGGCCAGTCCCCCAAAGGCCCAGGTGCAGGGAGCCCAGGCCAAGCAGCCTGTGGAAGAAGCCACTTGCCGTGCCACCCCGGGAACAGGACTGCAGGCCCCGGCCCTTCCCACCTCCTCCTCCTCCTCCTCCTCCCCCCCGCGCCCCCCCCCCCGGATATGGCACAGGGCTCAGAGACACCTCAGACTCTTGCTACCCAAGGTGCAAAGGGCATCAGTTGCTCCTCCAACCCCCCCCCCCCGCCCAGCAGACCACGTTGTCCAGCCAGCCCCCGGGCCTCCCTGGGGTGCCCAGCACAAAAGTGCAGACACCCACCGGACCCTCAGTCTCAGCTTTCGGATGTTTTTGCCACTCTAAGGACCCGCAGGCCCGCTGGGCCTTCGGGCAGGACAGAGAGCCCCGGGATCCGACGTGGAGAGCTGCGTGTACGTACGTCCCCATCAGGAGGCGGTCCCCACCTCCGCGGCTCTCCCCTCGCGGGGAGCGGCAGCCCCAGCCGGCAGCCGCAGGGCCTCAGGGAAGACACCAGGCTGGGCCCCCCGCGGCACAGCGGGGGCACGTCCCCCGCACTCGACTTAGGGAAGGCTGCTGGAGACTGCTGCGGCCACCCTGCTGCCGGGTTTCTGGAGGGCTTCCTGGAAGCAGCCTCCACACCAAGCCCTTGGAAGGCCCAGGCGATGGAGGAGCCGGTCAGGCAGGGGCCGAGGACGGTGAGAGGCCGGGCGGGAAGGAGCATGTCAGGCAGGGGCAGAGGACGGTGACAGGCCGGGCGGGGAGGAGCCGGTCAGGCGGGGGCCCAGGACAGTGACGGGCCTGGCCGGGGAGGAGTGCGTCAGGCAGGGGCAGAGGAGACGGGCTGGGTAAGGGGTAGGGTGACAGTTAGGGCACAATTCACAATCGCAAAGACGTGGAAGCGACCCGAGTGCCCATCCATCCAGGAGTGCATTAATAAAATGTGGCGCGTGGACACCACGGAGTGCCATTCGGCTGTGAGGAGCAGCGGTGAGAGGGCGCCTCTCGTGTTCTCCTGGCCAGAGCTGGAACCCGTTCCAGTAAGCCAGGTATCCCAAGAATGGACACACGAGCACCACGTGAGCGCGCTCACCAGCAAATTGGTACGAACGGATGGACACCTAAGTGGACGGAGAGGAATCACCTTCATCGGGTGGGTGTCGGGCGGGTGGGGGGAGGCGATGGGCATCCACATCCATTAGGAATGGGGTGGGTGCGCACCGACTGGGGGATGGGCGCACTTGAAGCTCTGACCCCAGGGGGGAGGCTTGGAGAGGGCAACTGTACCCGACCTTAACACTGGTACCCCCACAATACGCTGGAACAACATGAGAGGTATATGAATGAGAACACAGGGGGGAGGGGTGCACGGGCAACACATGTCACCTGAATACTTGTACTCCCATCATCTGCTTGAAAAGAGAGAGAAAAGAAAATGCAATCATAGAGGTAAGAGACACTTTTTAAAAATAATGAATCCGAAGAGAAAAGTAAAAGGAGGCCTGTGGAGCAGGTCTGGGTGTGACTCCGGATCCCCCAACATCAGGTGCCACCACCAAAGATTCCTGCGTGGAGCCCATAGAACCCCCAAAAGCAACGGGACGAGTTCTGGTCACATACTCCCTCAAAATGACATCCTGGCCTTCTTCTGGAACTCCCTCCCCTCTCAGACTCTCAAGGTTTTCTCCAGCGTGTCGGTTCCCACAGAGCAGACCTTTGGTCTGAGACCTGACAGTCCAGATGCCACGCATGCTGCCGCGTGGCGGCGGTGTCGCGGCTTGGGACAAGAGGAGGCCCCACGGTGCGGGCTGGGGCGCCAGGCACCGCGGCGGGCGCTGAGGGTTGGGGTCACCCCCACCCCGGGCCGCCGCCGCGCTCCCAGAAAGGGGACAGAACAAGAGGCAAAAAAAAAAAAAAAAAAAAAGAAGCAGCCTGTGGCACCCGGTATTCCCAGGCGGTCTCCCATCCAAGTACTGACCGGGCCCGACCCTGCTTAGCTTCCGAGACCAGACGAGATCGGGGGCGTTGAGGGTGGTGTGGCCCTAGACGGCGGCGGAGGGCGCCCCTGCCCCGCTCAAGAAGCCGAGCCTCTCTGCGCTTTCGCCCCGCCGCCGCCGCCGCCGCCGCCGCCGCCTCCCGCCCCAGGCCCCGCGCCGGGCCGGGCCTGTTGAGTTCGCCGGCCGGGTCCCGTGGGCTCCCAGGGACGGGGGTGATGGGCGGGGCGGGGCGGGGGGCTGTCTCTCTATACACACACACACACTCACACTCACTCACACTCACACAAGATGCGCCTCCACGGCTGGACTCGCCAAGGTGGAGCCCTCCCAGCCCCCCTCGTCTCCTCGCCCGGCCTCCTTCACCTACCCGCTGCCCACCCCCAGCGCGTCGCAGCCGCTGACGCTGACTGCGCACGCGCGCGCCCTTTGACCCCAGCCAGGGGCCGCCCTCCCCCACAACCCCTTTCAGCTGTGCCCCCCCTCGCCCTGTGGGTGGGCTGCCGCCTATTCCCCCGGGCCAGGGCTGGGGCACAGCGCAAGGGGGAGGGGAGCCAGTGTATGGGGCGTCTCTCTCTGGGGATGTGTCCCATGGGTGGGGTGGGGTGGCGTGGTTTGTGGGGCGCTGAAGAAATCAGTCCCCTCCATCTCCTACCTCTGGAAAACGCCCAAGCCCGTGGAGAACCGCCGGCACCGCTTCGTGGGGGCCGGGACCCTCCTCTGTGTCCTCCTGTGGCCCGGTCCAAGGGGCCTGGGCCTGGCCGGGGCTGCATTGGACCCCGACCACCCTGGCGTGTGGACTCGCTAAAAATCGGCCATTAGATATTGGATTCCAGCTTCATTGAGGTCATTTCACTAATGAGTGCACCGGAAAGAGTTTCCTAATCCATCTGTGAGGGTGGCAACTGAAAGAGAATTTGAAAGCTGACAGAATAGGCGAGGGAAGGCATAGGAGATTTCCACACCCAGCAAGGAAGCCTTTCCCGAAATGGAAGAAAGAAACGAGCAAACAGAGACACCGGTAGCCCGCCCGGAAAAGAGTCTGCCCCCGAGAGAAAGCACCCTGACCAGGTTCACCCGTGGGTGGGTGGCGAGCTAGCGGCGTTCAGAAGAGCGAGGCCCGCAGTCTGTGCGGAAGACACCTGCACTCGGGTGTGTGTGGCGGCCCGATTCACAAGCAGCTCTAGATGTTAAACCAAGGAGAAGCCAGGGAGTTCCCAAGGCCCCAGGTGTCCTCAGCCCACGACTGGCTGCTGTGGGAATGCGAAGCCCGGCTCCTTGTCTCCGAGCGGGGTTCCCAGGAGGATCAGGCTGAAGCTGGGACTTGGCCTCAAAGTGTCCCCTCGCATGGCCACCCCCTTCCCCTTCCTGCTCCTCTACTCCTGGTGCCCCTCCATCCAGGGGCCAGACCTTAAAGAGTCACCGCAAGAGAATCCTGGTCCCAAAGGAGCCTTCTGGGGGACCGGTGCTGAGAGAGGTTGTGGGCATGGCCCGCTGGGGCTCTGCCCGACCCAGGGCTGAGAGATGCCACCTCCCAGCTCTGGGTCCCTGCAGGAAGTGTTGGCAAGCACAGGGCCAGTCCCCCAAAGGCCCAGGTGCAGGGAGCCCAGGCCAAGCAGCCTGTGGAAGAAGCCACTTGCCGTGCCACCCCGGGAACAGGACTGCATGCCCCGGCCCTTCCCACCTCCTCCTCCTCCTCCTCCTCCCCCCCGCGCCCCCCCCCCCCCGGATATGGCACAGGGCTCAGAGACACCTCAGACTCTTGCTACCCAAGGTGCAAAGGGCATCAGTTGCTCCTCCAACCCCCCCCCCCGCCCAGCAGACCACGTTGTCCAGCCAGCCCCCGGGCCTCCCTGGGGTGCCCAGCACAAAAGTGCAGACACCCACCGGACCCTCAGTCTCAGCTTTCGGATGTTTTTGCCACTCTAAGGACCCGCAGGCCCGCTGGGCCTTCGGGCAGGACAGAGAGCCCCGGGATCCGACGTGGAGAGCTGCGTGTACGTACGTCCCCATCAGGAGGCGGTCCCCACCTCCGCGGCTCTCCCCTCGCGGGGAGCGGCAGCCCCAGCCGGCAGCCGCAGGGCCTCAGGGAAGACACCAGGCTGGGCCCCCCGCGGCACAGCGGGGGCACGTCCCCCGCACTCGACTTAGGGAAGGCTGCTGGAGACTGCTGCGGCCACCCTGCTGCCGGGTTTCTGGAGGGCTTCCTGGAAGCAGCCTCCACACCAAGCCCTTGGAAGGCCCAGGCGACGGAGGAGCCGGTCAGGCAGGGGCCGAGGACGGTGAGAGGCCGGGCGGGAAGGAGCATGTCAGGCAGGGGCAGAGGACGGTGACAGGCCGGGCGGGGAGGAGCCGGTCAGGCGGGGGCCCAGGACAGTGACGGGCCTGGCCGGGGAGGAGTGCGTCAGGCAGGGGCAGAGGAGACGGGCTGGGTAAGGGGTAGGGTGACAGTTAGGGCACAATTCACAATCGCAAAGACGTGGAAGCGACCCGAGTGCCCATCCATCCAGGAGTGCATTAATAAAATGTGGCGCGTGGACACCACGGAGTGCCATTCGGCTGTGAGGAGCAGCGGTGAGAGGGCGCCTCTCGTGTTCTCCTGGCCAGAGCTGGAACCCGTTCCAGTAAGCCAGGTATCCCAAGAATGGACACACGAGCACCACGTGAGCGCGCTCACCAGCAAATTGGTACGAACGGATGGACACCTAAGTGGACGGAGAGGAATCACCTTCATCGGGTGGGTGTCGGGCGGGTGGGGGGAGGCGATGGGCATCCACATCCATTAGGAATGGGGTGGGTGCGCACCGACTGGGGGATGGGCGCACTTGAAGCTCTGACCCCAGGGGGGAGGCTTGGAGAGGGCAACTGTACCCGACCTTAACACTGGTACCCCCACAATACGCTGGAACAACATGAGAGGTATATGAATGAGAACACAGGGGGGAGGGGTGCACGGGCAACACATGTCACCTGAATACTTGTACTCCCATCATCTGCTTGAAAAGAGAGAGAAAAGAAAATGCAATCATAGAGGTAAGAGACACTTTTTAAAAATAATGAATCCGAAGAGAAAAGTAAAAGGAGGCCTGTGGAGCAGGTCTGGGTGTGACTCCGGATCCCCCAACATCAGGTGCCACCACCAAAGATTCCTGCGTGGAGCCCATAGAACCCCCAAAAGCAACGGGACGAGTTCTGGTCACATACTCCCTCAAAATGACATCCTGGCCTTCTTCTGGAACTCCCTCCCCTCTCAGACTCTCAAGGTTTTCTCCAGCGTGTCGGTTCCCACAGAGCAGACCTTTGGTCTGAGACCTGACAGTCCAGATGCCACGCATGCTGCCGCGTGGCGGCGGTGTCGCGGCTTGGGACAAGAGGAGGCCCCACGGTGCGGGCTGGGGCGCCAGGCACCGCGGCGGGCGCTGAGGGTTGGGGTCACCCCCACCCCGGGCCGCCGCCGCGCTCCCAGAAAGGGGACAGAACAAGAGGCAAAAAAAAAAAAAAAAAAAAAGAAGCAGCCTGTGGCACCCGGTATTCCCAGGCGGTCTCCCATCCAAGTACTGACCGGGCCCGACCCTGCTTAGCTTCCGAGACCAGACGAGATCGGGGGCGTTGAGGGTGGTGTGGCCCTAGACGGCGGCGGAGGGCGCCCCTGCCCCGCTCAAGAAGCCGAGCCTCTCTGCGCTTTCGCCCCGCCGCCGCCGCCGCCGCCGCCGCCTCCCGCCCCAGGCCTCGCGCCGGGCCGGGCCTGTTGAGTTCGCCGGCCGGGTCCCGTGGGCTCCCAGGGACGGGGGTGATGGGCGGGGCGGGGCGGGGGGCTGTCTCTCTATACACACACACACACACTCACACTCACTCACACTCACACAAGATGCGCCTCCACGGCTGGACTCGCCAAGGTGGAGCCCTCCCAGCCCCCCTCGTCTCCTCGCCCGGCCTCCTTCACCTACCCGCTGCCCACCCCCAGCGCGTCGCCGCCGCTGACGCTGACTGCGCACGCGCGCGCCCTTTGACCCCAGCCAGGGGCCGCCCTCCCCCACAACCCCTTTCAGCTGTGCCCCCCCTCGCCCTGTGGGTGGGCTGCCGCCTATTCCCCCGGGCCAGGGCTGGGGCACAGCGCAAGGGGGAGGGGAGCCAGTGTATGGGGCGTCTCTCTCTGGGGATGTGTCCCATGGGTGGGGTGGGGTGGCGTGGTTTGTGGGGCGCTGAAGAAATCAGTCCCCTCCATCTCCTACCTCTGGAAAACGCCCAAGCCCGTGGAGAACCGCCGGCACCGCTTCGTGGGGGCCGGGACCCTCCTCTGTGTCCTCCTGTGGCCCGGTCCAAGGGGCCTGGGCCTGGCCGGGGCTGCATTGGACCCCGACCACCCTGGCGTGTGGACTCGCTAAAAATCGGCCATTAGATATTGGATTCCAGCTTCATTGAGGTCATTTCACTAATGAGTGCACCGGAAAGAGTTTCCTAATCCATCTGTGAGGGTGGCAACTGAAAGAGAATTTGAAAGCTGACAGAATAGGCGAGGGAAGGCATAGGAGATTTCCACACCCAGCAAGGAAGCCTTTCCCGAAATGGAAGAAAGAAACGAGCAAACAGAGACACCGGTAGCCCGCCCGGAAAAGAGTCTGCCCCCGAGAGAAAGCACCCTGACCAGGTTCACCCGTGGGTGGGTGGCGAGCTAGCGGCGTTCAGAAGAGCGAGGCCCGCAGTCTGTGCGGAAGACACCTGCACTCGGGTGTGTGTGGCGGCCCGATTCACAAGCAGCTCTAGATGTTAAACCAAGGAGAAGCCAGGGAGTTCCCAAGGCCCCAGGTGTCCTCAGCCCACGACTGGCTGCTGTGGGAATGCGAAGCCCGGCTCCTTGTCTCCGAGCGGGGTTCCCAGGAGGATCAGGCTGAAGCTGGGACTTGGCCTCAAAGTGTCCCCTCGCATGGCCACCCCCTTCCCCTTCCTGCTCCTCTACTCCTGGTGCCCCTCCATCCAGGGGCCAGACCTTAAAGAGTCACCGCAAGAGAATCCTGGTCCCAAAGGAGCCTTCTGGGGGACCGGTGCTGAGAGAGGTTGTGGGCATGGCCCGCTGGGGCTCTGCCCGACCCAGGGCTGAGAGATGCCACCTCCCAGCTCTGGGTCCCTGCAGGAAGTGTTGGCAAGCACAGGGCCAGTCCCCCAAAGGCCCAGGTGCAGGGAGCCCAGGCCAAGCAGCCTGTGGAAGAAGCCACTTGCCGTGCCACCCCGGGAACAGGACTGCAGGCCCCGGCCCTTCCCACCTCCTCCTCCTCCTCCTCCTCCCCCCCGCGCCCCCCCCCCGGATATGGCACAGGGCTCAGAGACACCTCAGACTCTTGCTACCCAAGGTGCAAAGGGCATCAGTTGCTCCTCCAACCCCCCCCCCCCGCCCAGCAGACCACGTTGTCCAGCCAGCCCCCGGGCCTCCCTGGGGTGCCCAGCACAAAAGTGCAGACACCCACCGGACCCTCAGTCTCAGCTTTCGGATGTTTTTGCCACTCTAAGGACCCGCAGGCCCGCTGGGCCTTCGGGCAGGACAGAGAGCCCCGGGATCCGACGTGGAGAGCTGCGTGTACGTACGTCCCCATCAGGAGGCGGTCCCCACCTCCGCGGCTCTCCCCTCGCGGGGAGCGGCAGCCCCAGCCGGCAGCCGCAGGGCCTCAGGGAAGACACCAGGCTGGGCCCCCCGCGGCACAGCGGGGGCACGTCCCCCGCACTCGACTTAGGGAAGGCTGCTGGAGACTGCTGCGGCCACCCTGCTGCCGGGTTTCTGGAGGGCTTCCTGGAAGCAGCCTCCACACCAAGCCCTTGGAAGGCCCAGGCGACGGAGGAGCCGGTCAGGCAGGGGCCGAGGACGGTGAGAGGCCGGGCGGGAAGGAGCATGTCAGGCAGGGGCAGAGGACGGTGACAGGCCGGGCGGGGAGGAGCCGGTCAGGCGGGGGCCCAGGACAGTGACGGGCCTGGCCGGGGAGGAGTGCGTCAGGCAGGGGCAGAGGAGACGGGCTGGGTAAGGGGTAGGGTGACAGTTAGGGCACAATTCACAATCGCAAAGACGTGGAAGCGACCCGAGTGCCCATCCATCCAGGAGTGCATTAATAAAATGTGGCGCGTGGACACCACGGAGTGCCATTCGGCTGTGAGGAGCAGCGGTGAGAGGGCGCCTCTCGTGTTCTCCTGGCCAGAGCTGGAACCCGTTCCAGTAAGCCAGGTATCCCAAGAATGGACACACGAGCACCACGTGAGCGCGCTCACCAGCAAATTGGTACGAACGGATGGACACCTAAGTGGACGGAGAGGAATCACCTTCATCGGGTGGGTGTCGGGCGGGTGGGGGGAGGCGATGGGCATCCACATCCATTAGGAATGGGGTGGGTGCGCACCGACTGGGGGATGGGCGCACTTGAAGCTCTGACCCCAGGGGGGAGGCTTGGAGAGGGCAACTGTACCCGACCTTAACACTGGTACCCCCACAATACGCTGGAACAACATGAGAGGTATATGAATGAGAACACAGGGGGGAGGGGTGCACGGGCAACACATGTCACCTGAATACTTGTACTCCCATCATCTGCTTGAAAAGAGAGAGAAAAGAAAATGCAATCATAGAGGTAAGAGACACTTTTTAAAAATAATGAATCCGAAGAGAAAAGTAAAAGGAGGCCTGTGGAGCAGGTCTGGGTGTGACTCCGGATCCCCCAACATCAGGTGCCACCACCAAAGATTCCTGCGTGGAGCCCATAGAACCCCCAAAAGCAACGGGACGAGTTCTGGTCACATACTCCCTCAAAATGACATCCTGGCCTTCTTCTGGAACTCCCTCCCCTCTCAGACTCTCAAGGTTTTCTCCAGCGTGTCGGTTCCCACAGAGCAGACCTTTGGTCTGAGACCTGACAGTCCAGATGCCACGCATGCTGCCGCGTGGCGGCGGTGTCGCGGCTTGGGACAAGAGGAGACCCCACGGTGCGGGCTGGGGCGCCAGGCACCGCGGCGGGCGCTGAGGGTTGGGGTCACCCCCACCCCGGGCCGCCGCCGCGCTCCCAGAAAGGGGACAGAACAAGAGGCAAAAAAAAAAAAAAAAAAAAAGAAGCAGCCTGTGGCACCCGGTATTCCCAGGCGGTCTCCCATCCAAGTACTGACCGGGCCCGACCCTGCTTAGCTTCTGAGACCAGACGAGATCGGGGGCGTTGAGGGTGGTGTGGCCCTAGACGGCGGCGGAGGGCGCCCCTGCCCCGCTCAAGAAGCCGAGCCTCTCTGCGCTTTCCCCACGCCGCCGCCGCCGCCGCCGCCTCCCGCCCCAGGCCCCGCGCCGGGCCGGGCCTGTTGAGTTCGCCGGCCGGGTCCGGCGGGCTCCGAGGTACGGGGGTGAGGAGCGGGGCGGGGCGGGCAGGGAGGGGCGGGCCGGGGTGGGGGGATGTCTCTCTACACAAACAGACACACAGACACACAGACAACACACACACACACACACACACACACTCACACTCACACTCACTCACTCACTCACACTCACACAAGATTCGCCTCCACGGCTGGACTCGCCAAGGTGGAGACCTTCCAGCCCCCCTCCTCTCCTCACCTGGCCTCCTTCACCTCCCCGCCCCCCACCCCCAGCGCGTCGCCGCCGCCGCCAATGACTGCGCACGCGCAAGGCGCTCGCCCTTTGACCCCAGCCAGGGGCCGCCCTCCCCCACAACCCCTTTCAGCTGTGCCCCCCGCCCTGTGGGTGGGCGGCCGCCTATTCCCCCGGGTCAGGGCTGGGGCACAGCGCATGGGGGAGGGGAGCCAGTGTATGCGGCGGCGTCTCTCTCTCTCTCGGGATGTGTCCCATGGGTGGGGTGGGGTGGCTTGGTCTGTGGGGCGCTGAAGAAATCAGTCCCCTCCATCTCCTACCTCTGGAAAACGCCCAAGCCCTTGGGGAACTGCCCGCACCGCTACCGTGGGGGCCGGGACCCTCCTCTGTGTCCTCCTGTGGCCCAGTCCAAGGGGCCTGGGCCTGGCCGGGGCTGCATTGGACCCCAACCCCCCTGGCGTGTGGACTCGCCAAAAATCGGCGATTAGATATTGGATTCCAGCTTCATTGAGGTCATTTCACTAATGAGTGCACCGGAAAGAGTTTCCTAATCCATCTGTGAGGGTGGCAACTGAAAGAGAATTTTTTTTTTTTTTTTTTTTTGAGACAGAGTCTCGCTTTGTTGCCTAGGCTAGAGTGAGTGCCGTGGTGTTAGCCTAGCTCACAGCAACCTCAAACTCCTGGGCTCAAGCAATCCTTCTGCCTCAGCCTCCCAAGTAGCTGGGACTACAGGCATGCGCCACCATGCCTGGCTCATTTTCCTATATATATTAGTTGGCCAATTAATTTCTTTCTATTTACAGTAGAGACCGGGTCTGGCTCTTGCTCAGGCTGGTTTCGAACTCCTGACCTCGAGCAATCCGCCCGCCTCGGCCTCCCAGAGAGCTAGGATTACAGGCTTGAGCCACCGCGCCCGGCCTGAAAGAGAATTTGAAAGCTGACAGAATAGGCGAGGGAAGGCATAGGAGATTTCCACACCCAGTAAGGAAGCCTTTCCCGAAATGGAAGAAAGAAAGGAGCAAACAGAGACACCGGTAGCCCGCCCGGATCCGAGCCTGCCCCTGAGAGAAAGTACCCTGACCAGGTTGACCCGTGGGTGGGTCGCGAGCTAGCGGCATTCAGAAGAGCGAGGCCCGCAGTCTGTGCGGAAGACACCTGCACTCGGGTGTGTGTGGCGGCACAATGCCCAAGCAGCTCCAGATGTTAAACCAAGGAGAAGCCAGGGAGTTCCCAACGCCCCAGGTGTCCTCAGCCCACGACTGGCTGCTGTGGGAATGCGAAGCCCGGCTCCTTGTCTCAGAGCCGGACAACCAGGAGGTGTGATGTCCACCCCGGGGTTCCCAGGAGGATCAGGCTGAAGCTGGGACTTGGCCTGAAAGTGTCCCCTCGCATGGCCACCCCCTTCCCCTTCCTGCACCTCTACTCCTGGTGCCCCTCCATCTAGGGGCCAGACCTTAAAGAGTCACCGGCAAGAGAATCCTGGTCCCAAAGGAGCCTTCTGGGGGACCCGTGCTGAGAGAGGTTGTGGGCATGGCCCGCTGGGACTCTGCCCGACCCAGGGCTGAGAGATGCAACCTCCCAGCTCTGGGTCCCTGCAGGAAGTGTTGGCAAGCACAGGGCCAGTCCTCCAAAGGCCCAGGTGCAGGGAGCCCAGGCCAAGCATCCCGTGGAAGAAGCCACATGCCGTGCCACCCCGGGAACACGACTGCAGGTCACGCCCCCCCCCCCCCCCCCCCCCGTCCTCCTCCGCCCCCCGCCCCACATGGTGCAGGGATCAGGGACACCTCAGACACTTGCTACCCAAAGTGCAAAGGGCATCAGTTGCTCCTCCAAACCCCCCGCCCAGCAGACCGCGTTGTCCAGCCAGCCCCCGGGCCTCCCTGGGGTGCCCAGCACAAAAGTGCAGACACCCACCGGACCCTCAATCTCAGTTTTCGGATGGATGTTTTTGCCACTCTAAGGACCCGCAGGCCAGCTGGGCCTTCTGGCAGGACAGAGAGCCCCGGAATCCGACGTGGAGAGCTGGGTGTACGTCCCCATGAGGAGGCGGTCCCCACCTCCGCGGCTCTCCCCTTGAGGGGAGTGGCAGCCACGGGGCCTCAGAGAAGACACCAGGCTGGGCCCCCGCGGCACAGCGGGAGCACGTCCCCCGCAGGCCGCTTAGCGAGGGCGGCAGGCGGACGGTTGGGTTGCGCGAGACGCTGCGGCCGCCCTGCTACCGGGTTCCTGGGAGGGCGTCCTGGAACCAGCGTCCACACCAAGCCCTTGGAAGGCCCAGGCGACGGAGGAGCCCCGTCAGGCAGGGGCCGAGGACGGTGACAGGTGACAGGTGACAGGCCGGGCGGGAAGGAGTCAGTCAGTCAGGCAGGGGCCGAGGAGGAGACGGGCTGGGTAAGGGTTAGGGTTAGAGTCAGGGCACAAGTCACAATCGCAAAGACCTGGAAGCGACCCGAGTGCCCATCCACCCACGAGTGCGTCAATAAAATGTGGCGCGTGGACACCACGGAGTGCTATTCGGCTATGAGGAACAGCGGTGAGAGGGCACCTCTCGTGGTTCTCCTGGCCAGAGCTGGAACCCGTTCCAGTAAGCCAAGTATCCCAAGAATGGACACACGAGCACCACGTGCTCGCGCTCACCGGCAAATTGGTACGAACCGATGGACACCTAAGTGGACACAGAGGACTCACCTTCATCGGGTGGGTGTCGGGCGGGCGTGGGGAGGGGATGGGCATACACATCCATTAGGAATGGGGTGGGTGCGCACCCACTGGGGGATGGGCGCACTTGAAGCTCTGACCCGAGGGGGGAGGCGGGGAGAGGGCGATGTACCCGACCTTAACATTGGTGCCCCCACAATACGCTGGAACCACATGAGAGGTAAAGGAATAAGAACACAGGGGGGAGGGGGGCACGGGCAACACATGTCACCTTAATACTTGGACTCCCATCATCTGCTTGAAGAGAGAGAGAAAAGAAAATGCACTAATAGAGATAAGAGACACTTTTTAAAAATAATGAATCCGAAGAGAAAAGTAAAAGGAGGCCTGTGGAGCAGGTCTGGGTGTGACTCCGGATCCCCCAACATCAGGTGCCACCCCCAAAGATTCCTACGTGTAGCCCATAGAACCCCAAACGCAACGGGACGAGTTCTGGTCACATACTCCCTCAAAATGACATCCTGGCCTTCTTCTGCAACTCCCTCCCCTCTCAGCCTCTCAAGGTTTCCTCCAGCGTGTCGGTTCCCACAGAGCAGACTTTTGGTCTGAGACCTGACAGTCCAGATGCCACGCATGCTGCCGTGTGGCGGCGATGTCGCGGCTCGGGACAAGAGGAGGCCCCACGGTGCGGGCTGGGGCGCCAGGCACCGCGGCGGGCGCTGAGGGTGGGGGTGACCCCCAGGCCGAGCCTCCGCGGCGCTCCCAGAAAGGGGACAGAACAAGAGGCCAAAATAAAACAAGAAGCCTAGGGCACCCGGTATTCCCAGGCCCGACCCTGCTTAGCTTCCGAGATCAGACGAGATGGGGCGCGTTCGGGGTGGTGTGGCCGTGGACGGCGGAGGGCGCCCCTGCCCCGCTCAAGAAGCCGAGCCTCTCTGCGCTTCCCCGCCGCCTCCTCCCGCCCCAGGCCCCGGGGGGGGGGGGGGGGGGCCGGGCCTGTTGAGTTTGCCGGCCGGGTCCGGCGGGCTCCCAGGTACGGGGGTGACGAGCGGGGCGGGGCGGGCAGGGAGGGGCGGGCCGGGGTGGGGGGGATGTCTCTCTACACAAACAGACACACAGACACACAGACAACACACACACACACACACACACACAACTCACACTCACACTCACTCACTCACTCACACTCACACAAGATTCGCCTCCACGGCTGGACTCGCCAAGGTGGAGACCTTCCAGCCCCCCTCCTCTCCTCGCCTGGCCTCCTTCACCTCCCCGCCCCCCACCCCCAGCGCGTCGCCGCCGCCGCCAATGACTGCGCACGCGCAAGGCGCTCGCCCTTTGACCCCAGCCAGGGGCCGCCCTCCCCCACAACCCCTTTCAGCTGTGCCCCCCGCCCTGTGGGTGGGCGGCCGCCTATTCCCCCGGGTCAGGGCTGGGGCACAGCGCATGGGGGAGGGGAGCCAGTGTATGCGGCGGCGTCTCTCTCTCTCGGGATGTGTCCCATGGGTGGGGTGGGGTGGCTTGGTCTGTGGGGCGCTGAAGAAATCAGTCCCCTCCATCTCCTACCTCTGGAAAACGCCCAAGCCCTTGGGGAACTGCCCGCACCGCTACCGTGGGGGCCGGGACCCTCCTCTGTGTCCTCCTGTGGCCCAGTCCAAGGGGCCTGGGCCTGGCCGGGGCTGCATTGGACCCCAACCCCCCTGGCGTGTGGACTCGCTAAAAATCGGCGATTAGATATTGGATTCCAGCTTCATTGAGGTCATTTCACTAATGAGTGCACCGGAAAGAGTTTCCTAATCCATCTGTGAGGGTGGCAACTGAAAGAGAATTTTTTTTTTTTTTTTTTGAGACAGAGTCTCCCTTTGTTGCCTAGGCTAGAGTGAGTGCCGTGGTGTTAGCCTAGCTCACAGCAACCTCAAACTCCTGGGCTCAAGCAATCCTTCTGCCTCAGCCTCCCAAGTAGCTGGGACTACAGGCATGCGCCACCATGCCTGGCTCATTTTCCTATATATATTAGTTGGCCAATTAATTTCTTTCTATTTACAGTAGAGACCGGGTCTGGCTCTTGCTCAGGCTGGTTTCGAACTCCTGACCTCGAGCAATCCGCCCGCCTCGGCCTCCCAGAGAGCTAGGATTACAGGCTTGAGCCACCGCGCCCGGCCTGAAAGAGAATTTGAAAGCTGACAGAATAGGCGAGGAAAGGCATAGGAGATTTCCACACCCAGTAAGGAAGCCTTTCCCGAAATGGAAGAAAGAAAGGAGCAAACAGAGACACCGGTAGCCCGCCCGGATCCGAGCCTGCCCCTGAGAGAAAGTACCCTGACCAGGTTGACCCGTGGGTGGGTCGCGAGCTAGCGGCATTCAGAAGAGCGAGGCCCGCAGTCTGTGCGGAAGACACCTGCACTCGGGTGTGTGTGGCGGCACAATGCCCAAGCAGCTCCAGATGTTAAACCAAGGAGAAGCCAGGGAGTTCCCAACGCCCCAGGTGTCCTCAGCCCACGACTGGCTGCTGTGGGAATGCGAAGCCCGGCTCCTTGTCTCAGAGCCGGACAACCAGGAGGTGTGATGTCCACCCCGGGGTTCCCAGGAGGATCAGGCTGAAGCTGGGACTTGGCCTGAAAGTGTCCCCTCGCATGGCCACCCCCTTCCCCTTCCTGCACCTCTACTCCTGGTGCCCCTCCATCTAGGGGCCAGACCTTAAAGAGTCACCGGCAAGAGAATCCTGGTCCCAAAGGAGCCTTCTGGGGGACCCGTGCTGAGAGAGGTTGTGGGCATGGCCCGCTGGGACTCTGCCCGACCCAGGGCTGAGAGATGCAACCTCCCAGCTCTGGGTCCCTGCAGGAAGTGTTGGCAAGCACAGGGCCAGTCCTCCAAAGGCCCAGGTGCAGGGAGCCCAGGCCAAGCATCCCGTGGAAGAAGCCACATGCCGTGCCACCCCGGGAACACGACTGCAGGTCACGCCCCCCCCCCCCCCCGTCCTCCTCCGCCCCCCGCCCCACATGGTGCAGGGATCAGGGACACCTCAGACACTTGCTACCCAAAGTGCAAAGGGCATCAGTTGCTCCTCCAAACCCCCCGCCCAGCAGACCGCGTTGTCCAGCCAGCCCCCGGGCCTCCCTGGGGTGCCCAGCACAAAAGTGCAGACACCCACCGGACCCTCAATCTCAGTTTTCGGATGGATGTTTTTGCCACTCTAAGGACCCGCAGGCCAGCTGGGCCTTCTGGCAGGACAGAGAGCCCCGGAATCCGACGTGGAGAGCTGGGTGTACGTCCCCATGAGGAGGCGGTCCCCACCTCCGCGGCTCTCCCCTTGAGGGGAGTGGCAGCCACGGGGCCTCAGAGAAGACACCAGGCTGGGCCCCCGCGGCACAGCGGGAGCACGTCCCCCGCAGGCCGCTTAGCGAGGGCGGCAGGCGGACGGTTGGGTTGCGCGAGACGCTGCGGCCGCCCTGCTACCGGGTTCCTGGGAGGGCGTCCTGGAACCAGCGTCCACACCAAGCCCTTGGAAGGCCCAGGCGACGGAGGAGCCCCGTCAGGCAGGGGCCGAGGACGGTGACAGGTGACAGGTGACAGGCCGGGCGGGAAGGAGTCAGTCAGTCAGGCAGGGGCCGAGGAGGAGACGGGCTGGGTAAGGGTTAGGGTTAGAGTCAGGGCACAAGTCACAATCGCAAAGACCTGGAAGCGACCCGAGTGCCCATCCACCCACGAGTGTGTCAATAAAATGTGGCGCGTGGACACCACGGAGTGCTATTCGGCTATGAGGAACAGCGGTGAGAGGGCACCTCTCGTGGTTCTCCTGGCCAGAGCTGGAACCCGTTCCAGTAAGCCAAGTATCCCAAGAATGGACACACGAGCACCACGTGCTCGCGCTCACCGGCAAATTGGTACGAACCGATGGACACCTAAGTGGACACAGAGGACTCACCTTCATCGGGTGGGTGTCGGGCGGGCGTGGGGAGGGGATGGGCATACACATCCATTAGGAATGGGGTGGGTGCGCACCCACTGGGGGATGGGCGCACTTGAAGCTCTGACCCGAGGGGGGAGGCGGGGAGAGGGCGATGTACCCGACCTTAACATTGGTGCCCCCACAATACGCTGGAACCACATGAGAGGTAAAGGAATAAGAACACAGGGGGGAGGGGGGCACGGGCAACACATGTCACCTTAATACTTGGACTCCCATCATCTGCTTGAAGAGAGAGAGAAAAGAAAATGCACTAATAGAGATAAGAGACACTTTTTAAAAATAATGAATCCGAAGAGAAAAGTAAAAGGAGGCCTGTGGAGCAGGTCTGGGTGTGACTCCGGATCCCCCAACATCAGGTGCCACCCCCAAAGATTCCTACGTGTAGCCCATAGAACCCCAAACGCAACGGGACGAGTTCTGGTCACATACTCCCTCAAAATGACATCCTGGCCTTCTTCTGCAACTCCCTCCCCTCTCAGCCTCTCAAGGTTTCCTCCAGCGTGTCGGTTCCCACAGAGCAGACTTTTGGTCTGAGACCTGACAGTCCAGATGCCACGCATGCTGCCGTGTGGCGGCGATGTCGCGGCTCGGGACAAGAGGAGGCCCCACGGTGCGGGCTGGGGCGCCAGGCACCGCGGCGGGCGCTGAGGTTGGGGGTGACCCCCAGGCCGGGCCTCCGCGGCGCTCCCAGAAAGGGGACAGAACAAGAGGCCAAAAAAAAAACAAGAAGCCTAGGGCACCCGGTATTCCCAGGCCCGACCCTGCTTAGCTTCCGAGATCAGACGAGATGGGGCGCGTTCGGGGTGGTGTGGCCGTGGACGGCGGAGGGCGCCCCTGCCCCGCTCAAGAAGCCGAGCCTCTCTGCGCTTCCCCGCCGCCTCCTCCCGCCCCAGGCCCCGGGGGGGCCGGGCCTGTTGAGTTGGCCGGCCGGGTCCGGCGGGCTCCGAGGTACGGGGGTGACGAGCGGGGCGGGGCGGGCAGGGAGGGGCGGGCCGGGGTGGGGGGATGTCTCTCTACACAAACAGACACACAGACACATAGACAACACACACACACACACACACACACTCACACTCACACTCACTCACTCACTCACACTCACACAAGATTCGCCTCCACGGCTGGACTCGCCAAGGTGGAGCCCTTCCAGCCCCCCTCCTCTCCTCGCCTGGCCTCCTTCACCTCCCCGCCCCCCACCCCCAGCGCGTCGCCGCCGCCGCCAATGACTGCGCACGCGCAAGGCGCTCGCCCTTTGACCCCAGCCAGGGGCCGCCCTCCCCCACAACCCCTTTCAGCTGTGCCCCCCGCCCTGTGGGTGGGCGGCCGCCTATTCCCCCGGGTCAGGGCTGGGGCACAGCGCATGGGGGAGGGGAGCCAGTGTATGCGGCGGCGTCTCTCTCTCTCTCTCTCTCTCGGGATGTGTCCCATGGGTGGGGTGGGGTGGCTTGGTCTGTGGGGCGCTGAAGAAATCAGTCCCCTCCATCTCCTACCTCTGGAAAACGCCCAAGCCCTTGGGGAACTGCCCGCACCGCTACCGTGGGGGCCGGGACCCTCCTCTGTGTCCTCCTGTGGCCCAGTCCAAGGGGCCTGGGCCTGGCCGGGGCTGCATTGGACCCCAACCCCCCTGGCGTGTGGACTCGCCAAAAATCGGCGATTAGATATTGGATTCCAGCTTCATTGAGGTCATTTCACTAATGAGTGCACCGGAAAGAGTTTCCTAATCCATCTGTGAGGGTGGCAACTGAAAGAGAATTTTTTTTTTTTTTTTTTTTGAGACAGAGTCTCGCTTTGTTGCCTAGGCTAGAGTGAGTGCCGTGGTGTTAGCCTAGCTCACAGCAACCTCAAACTCCTGGGCTCAAGCAATCCTTCTGCCTCAGCCTCCCAAGTAGCTGGGACTACAGGCATGCGCCACCATGCCTGGCTCATTTTCCTATATATATTAGTTGGCCAATTAATTTCTTTCTATTTACAGTAGAGACCGGGTCTGGCTCTTGCTCAGGCTGGTTTCGAACTCCTGACCTCGAGCAATCCGCCCGCCTCGGCCTCCCAGAGAGCTAGGATTACAGGCTTGAGCCACCGCGCCCGGCCTGAAAGAGAATTTGAAAGCTGACAGAATAGGCGAGGGAAGGCATAGGAGATTTCCACACCCAGTAAGGAAGCCTTTCCCGAAATGGAAGAAAGAAAGGAGCAAACAGAGACACCGGTAGCCCGCCCGGATCCGAGCCTGCCCCTGAGAGAAAGTACCCTGACCAGGTTGACCCGTGGGTGGGTCGCGAGCTAGCGGCATTCAGAAGAGCGAGGCCCGCAGTCTGTGCGGAAGACACCTGCACTCGGGTGTGTGTGGCGGCACAATGCCCAAGCAGCTCCAGATGTTAAACCAAGGAGAAGCCAGGGAGTTCCCAACGCCCCAGGTGTCCTCAGCCCACGACTGGCTGCTGTGGGAATGCGAAGCCCGGCTCCTTGTCTCAGAGCCGGACAACCAGGAGGTGTGATGTCCACCCCGGGGTTCCCAGGAGGATCAGGCTGAAGCTGGGACTTGGCCTGAAAGTGTCCCCTCGCATGGCCACCCCCTTCCCCTTCCTGCACCTCTACTCCTGGTGCCCCTCCATCTAGGGGCCAGACCTTAAAGAGTCACCGGCAAGAGAATCCTGGTCCCAAAGGAGCCTTCTGGGGGACCCGTGCTGAGAGAGGTTGTGGGCATGGCCCGCTGGGACTCTGCCCGACCCAGGGCTGAGAGATGCAACCTCCCAGCTCTGGGTCCCTGCAGGAAGTGTTGGCAAGCACAGGGCCAGTCCTCCAAAGGCCCAGGTGCAGGGAGCCCAGGCCAAGCATCCCGTGGAAGAAGCCACATGCCGTGCCACCCCGGGAACACGACTGCAGGTCACGCCCCCCCCCCCCCCCGTCCTCCTCCGCCCCCCGCCCCACATGGTGCAGGGATCAGGGACACCTCAGACACTTGCTACCCAAAGTGCAAAGGGCATCAGTTGCTCCTCCAAACCCCCCGCCCAGCAGACCGCGTTGTCCAGCCAGCCCCCGGGCCTCCCTGGGGTGCCCAGCACAAAAGTGCAGACACCCACCGGACCCTCAATCTCAGTTTTCGGATGGATGTTTTTGCCACTCTAAGGACCCGCAGGCCAGCTGGGCCTTCTGGCAGGACAGAGAGCCCCGGAATCCGACGTGGAGAGCTGGGTGTACGTCCCCATGAGGAGGCGGTCCCCACCTCCGCGGCTCTCCCCTTGAGGGGAGTGGCAGCCACGGGGCCTCAGAGAAGACACCAGGCTGGGCCCCCGCGGCACAGCGGGAGCACGTCCCCCGCAGGCCGCTTAGCGAGGGCGGCAGGCGGACGGTTGGGTTGCGCGAGACGCTGCGGCCGCCCTGCTACCGGGTTCCTGGGAGGGCGTCCTGGAACCAGCGTCCACACCAAGCCCTTGGAAGGCCCAGGCGACGGAGGAGCCCCGTCAGGCAGGGGCCGAGGACGGTGACAGGTGACAGGTGACAGGCCGGGCGGGAAGGAGTCAGTCAGTCAGGCAGGGGCCGAGGAGGAGACGGGCTGGGTAAGGGTTAGGGTTAGAGTCAGGGCACAAGTCACAATCGCAAAGACCTGGAAGCGACCCGAGTGCCCATCCACCCACGAGTGCGTCAATAAAATGTGGCGCGTGGACACCACGGAGTGCTATTCGGCTATGAGGAACAGCGGTGAGAGGGCACCTCTCGTGGTTCTCCTGGCCAGAGCTGGAACCCGTTCCAGTAAGCCAAGTATCCCAAGAATGGACACACGAGCACCACGTGCTCGCGCTCACCGGCAAATTGGTACGAACCGATGGACACCTAAGTGGACACAGAGGACTCACCTTCATCGGGTGGGTGTCGGGCGGGCGTGGGGAGGGGATGGGCATACACATCCATTAGGAATGGGGTGGGTGCGCACCCACTGGGGGATGGGCGCACTTGAAGCTCTGACCCGAGGGGGGAGGCGGGGAGAGGGCGATGTACCCGACCTTAACATTGGTGCCCCCACAATACGCTGGAACCACATGAGAGGTAAAGGAATAAGAACACAGGGGGGAGGGGGGCACGGGCAACACATGTCACCTTAATACTTGGACTCCCATCATCTGCTTGAAGAGAGAGAGAAAAGAAAATGCACTAATAGAGATAAGAGACACTTTTTAAAAATAATGAATCCGAAGAGAAAAGTAAAAGGAGGCCTGTGGAGCAGGTCTGGGTGTGACTCCGGATCCCCCAACATCAGGTGCCACCCCCAAAGATTCCTACGTGTAGCCCATAGAACCCCAAACGCAACGGGACGAGTTCTGGTCACATACTCCCTCAAAATGACATCCTGGCCTTCTTCTGCAACTCCCTCCCCTCTCAGCCTCTCAAGGTTTCCTCCAGCGTGTCGGTTCCCACAGAGCAGACTTTTGGTCTGAGACCTGACAGTCCAGATGCCACGCATGCTGCCGTGTGGCGGCGATGTCGCGGCTCGGGACAAGAGGAGGCCCCACGGTGCGGGCTGGGGCGCCAGGCACCGCGGCGGGCGCTGAGGGTGGGGGTGACCCCCAGGCCGAGCCTCCGCGGCGCTCCCAGAAAGGGGACAGAACAAGAGGCCAAAATAAAACAAGAAGCCTAGGGCACCCGGTATTCCCAGGCCCGACCCTGCTTAGCTTCCGAGATCAGACGAGATGGGGCGCGTTCGGGGTGGTGTGGCCGTGGACGGCGGAGGGCGCCCCTGCCCCGCTCAAGAAGCCGAGCCTCTCTGCGCTTCCCCGCCGCCTCCTCCCGCCCCAGGCCCCGGGGGGGGGGGGGGGGGGGGGGCCGGGCCTGTTGAGTTTGCCGGCCGGGTCCGGCGGGCTCCCAGGTACGGGGGTGACGAGCGGGGCGGGGCGGGCAGGGAGGGGCGGGCCGGGGTGGGGGGGATGTCTCTCTACACAAACAGACACACAGACACACAGACAACACACACACACACACACACACACAACTCACACTCACACTCACTCACTCACTCACACTCACACAAGATTCGCCTCCACGGCTGGACTCGCCAAGGTGGAGACCTTCCAGCCCCCCTCCTCTCCTCGCCTGGCCTCCTTCACCTCCCCGCCCCCCACCCCCAGCGCGTCGCCGCCGCCGCCAATGACTGCGCACGCGCAAGGCGCTCGCCCTTTGACCCCAGCCAGGGGCCGCCCTCCCCCACAACCCCTTTCAGCTGTGCCCCCCGCCCTGTGGGTGGGCGGCCGCCTATTCCCCCGGGTCAGGGCTGGGGCACAGCGCATGGGGGAGGGGAGCCAGTGTATGCGGCGGCGTCTCTCTCTCTCGGGATGTGTCCCATGGGTGGGGTGGGGTGGCTTGGTCTGTGGGGCGCTGAAGAAATCAGTCCCCTCCATCTCCTACCTCTGGAAAACGCCCAAGCCCTTGGGGAACTGCCCGCACCGCTACCGTGGGGGCCGGGACCCTCCTCTGTGTCCTCCTGTGGCCCAGTCCAAGGGGCCTGGGCCTGGCCGGGGCTGCATTGGACCCCAACCCCCCTGGCGTGTGGACTCGCTAAAAATCGGCGATTAGATATTGGATTCCAGCTTCATTGAGGTCATTTCACTAATGAGTGCACCGGAAAGAGTTTCCTAATCCATCTGTGAGGGTGGCAACTGAAAGAGAATTTTTTTTTTTTTTTTTGAGACAGAGTCTCCCTTTGTTGCCTAGGCTAGAGTGAGTGCCGTGGTGTTAGCCTAGCTCACAGCAACCTCAAACTCCTGGGCTCAAGCAATCCTTCTGCCTCAGCCTCCCAAGTAGCTGGGACTACAGGCATGCGCCACCATGCCTGGCTCATTTTCCTATATATATTAGTTGGCCAATTAATTTTTTTCTATTTACAGTAGAGACCGGGTCTGGCTCTTGCTCAGGCTGGTTTCGAACTCCTGACCTCGAGCAATCCGCCCGCCTCGGCCTCCCAGAGAGCTAGGATTACAGGCTTGAGCCACCGCGCCCGGCCTGAAAGAGAATTTGAAAGCTGACAGAATAGGCGAGGAAAGGCATAGGAGATTTCCACACCCAGTAAGGAAGCCTTTCCCGAAATGGAAGAAAGAAAGGAGCAAACAGAGACACCGGTAGCCCGCCCGGATCCGAGCCTGCCCCTGAGAGAAAGTACCCTGACCAGGTTGACCCGTGGGTGGGTCGCGAGCTAGCGGCATTCAGAAGAGCGAGGCCCGCAGTCTGTGCGGAAGACACCTGCACTCGGGTGTGTGTGGCGGCACAATGCCCAAGCAGCTCCAGATGTTAAACCAAGGAGAAGCCAGGGAGTTCCCAACGCCCCAGGTGTCCTCAGCCCACGACTGGCTGCTGTGGGAATGCGAAGCCCGGCTCCTTGTCTCAGAGCCGGACAACCAGGAGGTGTGATGTCCACCCCGGGGTTCCCAGGAGGATCAGGCTGAAGCTGGGACTTGGCCTGAAAGTGTCCCCTCGCATGGCCACCCCCTTCCCCTTCCTGCACCTCTACTCCTGGTGCCCCTCCATCTAGGGGCCAGACCTTAAAGAGTCACCGGCAAGAGAATCCTGGTCCCAAAGGAGCCTTCTGGGGGACCCGTGCTGAGAGAGGTTGTGGGCATGGCCCGCTGGGACTCTGCCCGACCCAGGGCTGAGAGATGCAACCTCCCAGCTCTGGGTCCCTGCAGGAAGTGTTGGCAAGCACAGGGCCAGTCCTCCAAAGGCCCAGGTGCAGGGAGCCCAGGCCAAGCATCCCGTGGAAGAAGCCACATGCCGTGCCACCCCGGGAACACGACTGCAGGTCACGCCCCCCCCCCCCCCCCCCCGTCCTCCTCCGCCCCCCGCCCCACATGGTGCAGGGATCAGGGACACCTCAGACACTTGCTACCCAAAGTGCAAAGGGCATCAGTTGCTCCTCCAAACCCCCCGCCCAGCAGACCGCGTTGTCCAGCCAGCCCCCGGGCCTCCCTGGGGTGCCCAGCACAAAAGTGCAGACACCCACCGGACCCTCAATCTCAGTTTTCGGATGGATGTTTTTGCCACTCTAAGGACCCGCAGGCCAGCTGGGCCTTCTGGCAGGACAGAGAGCCCCGGAATCCGACGTGGAGAGCTGGGTGTACGTCCCCATGAGGAGGCGGTCCCCACCTCCGCGGCTCTCCCCTTGAGGGGAGTGGCAGCCACGGGGCCTCAGAGAAGACACCAGGCTGGGCCCCCGCGGCACAGCGGGAGCACGTCCCCCGCAGGCCGCTTAGCGAGGGCGGCAGGCGGACGGTTGGGTTGCGCGAGACGCTGCGGCCGCCCTGCTACCGGGTTCCTGGGAGGGCGTCCTGGAACCAGCGTCCACACCAAGCCCTTGGAAGGCCCAGGCGACGGAGGAGCCCCGTCAGGCAGGGGCCGAGGACGGTGACAGGTGACAGGTGACAGGCCGGGCGGGAAGGAGTCAGTCAGTCAGGCAGGGGCCGAGGAGGAGACGGGCTGGGTAAGGGTTAGGGTTAGAGTCAGGGCACAAGTCACAATCGCAAAGACCTGGAAGCGACCCGAGTGCCCATCCACCCACGAGTGCGTCAATAAAATGTGGCGCGTGGACACCACGGAGTGCTATTCGGCTATGAGGAACAGCGGTGAGAGGGCACCTCTCGTGGTTCTCCTGGCCAGAGCTGGAACCCGTTCCAGTAAGCCAAGTATCCCAAGAATGGACACACGAGCACCACGTGCTCGCGCTCACCGGCAAATTGGTACGAACCGATGGACACCTAAGTGGACACAGAGGACTCACCTTCATCGGGTGGGTGTCGGGCGGGCGTGGGGAGGGGATGGGCATACACATCCATTAGGAATGGGGTGGGTGCGCACCCACTGGGGGATGGGCGCACTTGAAGCTCTGACCCGAGGGGGGAGGCGGGGAGAGGGCGATGTACCCGACCTTAACATTGGTGCCCCCACAATACGCTGGAACCACATGAGAGGTAAAGGAATAAGAACACAGGGGGGAGGGGGGCACGGGCAACACATGTCACCTTAATACTTGGACTCCCATCATCTGCTTGAAGAGAGAGAGAAAAGAAAATGCACTAATAGAGATAAGAGACACTTTTTAAAAATAATGAATCCGAAGAGAAAAGTAAAAGGAGGCCTGTGGAGCAGGTCTGGGTGTGACTCCGGATCCCCCAACATCAGGTGCCACCCCCAAAGATTCCTACGTGTAGCCCATAGAACCCCAAACGCAACGGGACGAGTTCTGGTCACATACTCCCTCAAAATGACATCCTGGCCTTCTTCTGCAACTCCCTCCCCTCTCAGCCTCTCAAGGTTTCCTCCAGCGTGTCGGTTCCCACAGAGCAGACTTTTGGTCTGAGACCTGACAGTCCAGATGCCACGCATGCTGCCGTGTGGCGGCGATGTCGCGGCTCGGGACAAGAGGAGGCCCCACGGTGCGGGCTGGGGCGCCAGGCACCGCGGCGGGCGCTGAGGGTGGGGGTGACCCCCAGGCCGAGCCTCCGCGGCGCTCCCAGAAAGGGGACAGAACAAGAGGCCAAAATAAAACAAGAAGCCTAGGGCACCCGGTATTCCCAGGCCCGACCCTGCTTAGCTTCCGAGATCAGACGAGATGGGGCGCGTTCGGGGTGGTGTGGCCGTGGACGGCGGAGGGCGCCCCTGCCCCGCTCAAGAAGCCGAGCCTCTCTGCGCTTCCCCGCCGCCTCCTCCCGCCCCAGGCCCCGGGGGGGGGGGGGGGGGGGGGCCGGGCCTGTTGAGTTTGCCGGCCGGGTCCGGCGGGCTCCCAGGTACGGGGGTGACGAGCGGGGCGGGGCGGGCAGGGAGGGGCGGGCCGGGGTGGGGGGGATGTCTCTCTACACAAACAGACACACAGACACACAGACAACACACACACACACACACACACACAACTCACACTCACACTCACTCACTCACTCACACTCACACAAGATTCGCCTCCACGGCTGGACTCGCCAAGGTGGAGACCTTCCAGCCCCCCTCCTCTCCTCGCCTGGCCTCCTTCACCTCCCCGCCCCCCACCCCCAGCGCGTCGCCGCCGCCGCCAATGACTGCGCACGCGCAAGGCGCTCGCCCTTTGACCCCAGCCAGGGGCCGCCCTCCCCCACAACCCCTTTCAGCTGTGCCCCCCGCCCTGTGGGTGGGCGGCCGCCTATTCCCCCGGGTCAGGGCTGGGGCACAGCGCATGGGGGAGGGGAGCCAGTGTATGCGGCGGCGTCTCTCTCTCTCGGGATGTGTCCCATGGGTGGGGTGGGGTGGCTTGGTCTGTGGGGCGCTGAAGAAATCAGTCCCCTCCATCTCCTACCTCTGGAAAACGCCCAAGCCCTTGGGGAACTGCCCGCACCGCTACCGTGGGGGCCGGGACCCTCCTCTGTGTCCTCCTGTGGCCCAGTCCAAGGGGCCTGGGCCTGGCCGGGGCTGCATTGGACCCCAACCCCCCTGGCGTGTGGACTCGCTAAAAATCGGCGATTAGATATTGGATTCCAGCTTCATTGAGGTCATTTCACTAATGAGTGCACCGGAAAGAGTTTCCTAATCCATCTGTGAGGGTGGCAACTGAAAGAGAATTTTTTTTTTTTTTTTTGAGACAGAGTCTCCCTTTGTTGCCTAGGCTAGAGTGAGTGCCGTGGTGTTAGCCTAGCTCACAGCAACCTCAAACTCCTGGGCTCAAGCAATCCTTCTGCCTCAGCCTCCCAAGTAGCTGGGACTACAGGCATGCGCCACCATGCCTGGCTCATTTTCCTATATATATTAGTTGGCCAATTAATTTTTTTCTATTTACAGTAGAGACCGGGTCTGGCTCTTGCTCAGGCTGGTTTCGAACTCCTGACCTCGAGCAATCCGCCCGCCTCGGCCTCCCAGAGAGCTAGGATTACAGGCTTGAGCCACCGCGCCCGGCCTGAAAGAGAATTTGAAAGCTGACAGAATAGGCGAGGAAAGGCATAGGAGATTTCCACACCCAGTAAGGAAGCCTTTCCCGAAATGGAAGAAAGAAAGGAGCAAACAGAGACACCGGTAGCCCGCCCGGATCCGAGCCTGCCCCTGAGAGAAAGTACCCTGACCAGGTTGACCCGTGGGTGGGTCGCGAGCTAGCGGCATTCAGAAGAGCGAGGCCCGCAGTCTGTGCGGAAGACACCTGCACTCGGGTGTGTGTGGCGGCACAATGCCCAAGCAGCTCCAGATGTTAAACCAAGGAGAAGCCAGGGAGTTCCCAACGCCCCAGGTGTCCTCAGCCCACGACTGGCTGCTGTGGGAATGCGAAGCCCGGCTCCTTGTCTCAGAGCCGGACAACCAGGAGGTGTGATGTCCACCCCGGGGTTCCCAGGAGGATCAGGCTGAAGCTGGGACTTGGCCTGAAAGTGTCCCCTCGCATGGCCACCCCCTTCCCCTTCCTGCACCTCTACTCCTGGTGCCCCTCCATCTAGGGGCCAGACCTTAAAGAGTCACCGGCAAGAGAATCCTGGTCCCAAAGGAGCCTTCTGGGGGACCCGTGCTGAGAGAGGTTGTGGGCATGGCCCGCTGGGACTCTGCCCGACCCAGGGCTGAGAGATGCAACCTCCCAGCTCTGGGTCCCTGCAGGAAGTGTTGGCAAGCACAGGGCCAGTCCTCCAAAGGCCCAGGTGCAGGGAGCCCAGGCCAAGCATCCCGTGGAAGAAGCCACATGCCGTGCCACCCCGGGAACACGACTGCAGGTCACGCCCCCCCCCCCCCCCCCCCCGTCCTCCTCCGCCCCCCGCCCCACATGGTGCAGGGATCAGGGACACCTCAGACACTTGCTACCCAAAGTGCAAAGGGCATCAGTTGCTCCTCCAAACCCCCCGCCCAGCAGACCGCGTTGTCCAGCCAGCCCCCGGGCCTCCCTGGGGTGCCCAGCACAAAAGTGCAGACACCCACCGGACCCTCAATCTCAGTTTTCGGATGGATGTTTTTGCCACTCTAAGGACCCGCAGGCCAGCTGGGCCTTCTGGCAGGACAGAGAGCCCCGGAATCCGACGTGGAGAGCTGGGTGTACGTCCCCATGAGGAGGCGGTCCCCACCTCCGCGGCTCTCCCCTTGAGGGGAGTGGCAGCCACGGGGCCTCAGAGAAGACACCAGGCTGGGCCCCCGCGGCACAGCGGGAGCACGTCCCCCGCAGGCCGCTTAGCGAGGGCGGCAGGCGGACGGTTGGGTTGCGCGAGACGCTGCGGCCGCCCTGCTACCGGGTTCCTGGGAGGGCGTCCTGGAACCAGCGTCCACACCAAGCCCTTGGAAGGCCCAGGCGACGGAGGAGCCCCGTCAGGCAGGGGCCGAGGACGGTGACAGGTGACAGGTGACAGGCCGGGCGGGAAGGAGTCAGTCAGTCAGGCAGGGGCCGAGGAGGAGACGGGCTGGGTAAGGGTTAGGGTTAGAGTCAGGGCACAAGTCACAATCGCAAAGACCTGGAAGCGACCCGAGTGCCCATCCACCCACGAGTGCGTCAATAAAATGTGGCGCGTGGACACCACGGAGTGCTATTCGGCTATGAGGAACAGCGGTGAGAGGGCACCTCTCGTGGTTCTCCTGGCCAGAGCTGGAACCCGTTCCAGTAAGCCAAGTATCCCAAGAATGGACACACGAGCACCACGTGCTCGCGCTCACCGGCAAATTGGTACGAACCGATGGACACCTAAGTGGACACAGAGGACTCACCTTCATCGGGTGGGTGTCGGGCGGGCGTGGGGAGGGGATGGGCATACACATCCATTAGGAATGGGGTGGGTGCGCACCCACTGGGGGATGGGCGCACTTGAAGCTCTGACCCGAGGGGGGAGGCGGGGAGAGGGCGATGTACCCGACCTTAACATTGGTGCCCCCACAATACGCTGGAACCACATGAGAGGTAAAGGAATAAGAACACAGGGGGGAGGGGGGCACGGGCAACACATGTCACCTTAATACTTGGACTCCCATCATCTGCTTGAAGAGAGAGAGAAAAGAAAATGCACTAATAGAGATAAGAGACACTTTTTAAAAATAATGAATCCGAAGAGAAAAGTAAAAGGAGGCCTGTGGAGCAGGTCTGGGTGTGACTCCGGATCCCCCAACATCAGGTGCCACCCCCAAAGATTCCTACGTGTAGCCCATAGAACCCCAAACGCAACGGGACGAGTTCTGGTCACATACTCCCTCAAAATGACATCCTGGCCTTCTTCTGCAACTCCCTCCCCTCTCAGCCTCTCAAGGTTTCCTCCAGCGTGTCGGTTCCCACAGAGCAGACTTTTGGTCTGAGACCTGACAGTCCAGATGCCACGCATGCTGCCGTGTGGCGGCGATGTCGCGGCTCGGGACAAGAGGAGGCCCCACGGTGCGGGCTGGGGCGCCAGGCACCGCGGCGGGCGCTGAGGGTGGGGGTGACCCCCAGGCCGAGCCTCCGCGGCGCTCCCAGAAAGGGGACAGAACAAGAGGCCAAAATAAAACAAGAAGCCTAGGGCACCCGGTATTCCCAGGCCCGACCCTGCTTAGCTTCCGAGATCAGACGAGATGGGGCGCGTTCGGGGTGGTGTGGCCGTGGACGGCGGAGGGCGCCCCTGCCCCGCTCAAGAAGCCGAGCCTCTCTGCGCTTCCCCGCCGCCTCCTCCCGCCCCAGGCCCCGGGGGGGGGGGGGGGGGGGGGGGCCGGGCCTGTTGAGTTTGCCGGCCGGGTCCGGCGGGCTCCCAGGTACGGGGGTGACGAGCGGGGCGGGGCGGGCAGGGAGGGGCGGGCCGGGGTGGGGGGGATGTCTCTCTACACAAACAGACACACAGACACACAGACAACACACACACACACACACACACACAACTCACACTCACACTCACTCACTCACTCACACTCACACAAGATTCGCCTCCACGGCTGGACTCGCCAAGGTGGAGACCTTCCAGCCCCCCTCCTCTCCTCGCCTGGCCTCCTTCACCTCCCCGCCCCCCACCCCCAGCGAGTCGCCGCCGCCGCCAATGACTGCGCACGCGCAAGGCGCTCGCCCTTTGACCCCAGCCAGGGGCCGCCCTCCCCCACAACCCCTTTCAGCTGTGCCCCCCGCCCTGTGGGTGGGCGGCCGCCTATTCCCCCGGGTCAGGGCTGGGGCACAGCGCATGGGGGAGGGGAGCCAGTGTATGCGGCGGCGTCTCTCTCTCTCTCTCGGGATGTGTCCCATGGGTGGGGTGGGGTGGCTTGGTCTGTGGGGCGCTGAAGAAATCAGTCCCCTCCATCTCCTACCTCTGGAAAACGCCCAAGCCCTTGGGGAACTGCCCGCACCGCTACCGTGGGGGCCGGAACCCTCCTCTGTGTCCTCCTGTGGCCCAGTCCAAGGGGCCTGGGCCTGGCCGGGGCTGCATTGGACCCCAACCCCCCTGGCGTGTGGACTCGCCAAAAATCGGCGATTAGATATTGGATTCCAGCTTCATTGAGGTCATTTCACTAATGAGTGCACCGGAAAGAGTTTCCTAATCCATCTGTGAGGGTGGCAACTGAAAGAGAATTTTTTTTTTTTTTTTCAGACAGAGTCTCGCTTTGTTGCCTAGGCTAGAGTGAGTGCCGTGGTGTTAGCCTAGCTCACAGCAACCTCAAACTCCTGGGCTCAAGCAATCCTTCTGCCTCAGCCTCCCAAGTAGCTGGGACTACAGGCATGCGCCACCATGCCTGGCTCATTTTCCTATATATATTAGTTGGCCAATTAATTTCTTTCTATTTACAGTAGAGACCGGGTCTGGCTCTTGCTCAGGCTGGTTTCGAACTCCTGACCTCGAGCAATCCGCCCGCCTCGGCCTCCCAGAGAGCTAGGATTACAGGCTTGAGCCACCGCGCCCGGCCTGAAAGAGAATTTGAAAGCTGACAGAATAGGCGAGGAAAGGCATAGGAGATTTCCACACCCAGTAAGGAAGCCTTTCCCGAAATGGAAGAAAGAAAGGAGCAAACAGAGACACCGGTAGCCCGCCCGGATCCGAGCCTGCCCCTGAGAGAAAGTACCCTGACCAGGTTGACCCGTGGGTGGGTCGCGAGCTAGCGGCATTCAGAAGAGCGAGGCCCGCAGTCTGTGCGGAAGACACCTGCACTCGGGTGTGTGTGGCGGCACAATGCCCAAGCAGCTCCAGATGTTAAACCAAGGAGAAGCCAGGGAGTTCCCAACGCCCCAGGTGTCCTCAGCCCACGACTGGCTGCTGTGGGAATGCGAAGCCCGGCTCCTTGTCTCAGAGCCGGACAACCAGGAGGTGTGATGTCCACCCCGGGGTTCCCAGGAGGATCAGGCTGAAGCTGGGACTTGGCCTGAAAGTGTCCCCTCGCATGGCCACCCCCTTCCCCTTCCTGCACCTCTACTCCTGGTGCCCCTCCATCTAGGGGCCAGACCTTAAAGAGTCACCGGCAAGAGAATCCTGGTCCCAAAGGAGCCTTCTGGGGGACCCGTGCTGAGAGAGGTTGTGGGCATGGCCCGCTGGGACTCTGCCCGACCCAGGGCTGAGAGATGCAACCTCCCAGCTCTGGGTCCCTGCAGGAAGTGTTGGCAAGCACAGGGCCAGTCCTCCAAAGGCCCAGGTGCAGGGAGCCCAGGCCAAGCATCCCGTGGAAGAAGCCACATGCCGTGCCACCCCGGGAACACGACTGCAGGTCACGCCCCCCCCCCCCCCCCCCGTCCTCCTCCGCCCCCCGCCCCACATGGTGCAGGGATCAGGGACACCTCAGACACTTGCTACCCAAAGTGCAAAGGGCATCAGTTGCTCCTCCAAACCCCCCGCCCAGCAGACCGCGTTGTCCAGCCAGCCCCCGGGCCTCCCTGGGGTGCCCAGCACAAAAGTGCAGACACCCACCGGACCCTCAATCTCAGTTTTCGGATGGATGTTTTTGCCACTCTAAGGACCCGCAGGCCAGCTGGGCCTTCTGGCAGGACAGAGAGCCCCGGAATCCGACGTGGAGAGCTGGGTGTACGTCCCCATGAGGAGGCGGTCCCCACCTCCGCGGCTCTCCCCTTGAGGGGAGTGGCAGCCACGGGGCCTCAGAGAAGACACCAGGCTGGGCCCCCGCGGCACAGCGGGAGCACGTCCCCCGCAGGCCGCTTAGCGAGGGCGGCAGGCGGACGGTTGGGTTGCGCGAGACGCTGCGGCCGCCCTGCTACCGGGTTCCTGGGAGGGCGTCCTGGAACCAGCGTCCACACCAAGCCCTTGGAAGGCCCAGGCGACGGAGGAGCCCCGTCAGGCAGGGGCCGAGGACGGTGACAGGTGACAGGTGACAGGCCGGGCGGGAAGGAGTCAGTCAGTCAGGCAGGGGCCGAGGAGGAGACGGGCTGGGTAAGGGTTAGGGTTAGAGTCAGGGCACAAGTCACAATCGCAAAGACCTGGAAGCGACCCGAGTGCCCATCCACCCACGAGTGCGTCAATAAAATGTGGCGCGTGGACACCACGGAGTGCTATTCGGCTATGAGGAACAGCGGTGAGAGGGCACCTCTCGTGGTTCTCCTGGCCAGAGCTGGAACCCGTTCCAGTAAGCCAAGTATCCCAAGAATGGACACACGAGCACCACGTGCTCGCGCTCACCGGCAAATTGGTACGAACCGATGGACACCTAAGTGGACACAGAGGACTCACCTTCATCGGGTGGGTGTCGGGCGGGCGTGGGGAGGGGATGGGCATACACATCCATTAGGAATGGGGTGGGTGCGCACCCACTGGGGGATGGGCGCACTTGAAGCTCTGACCCGAGGGGGGAGGCGGGGAGAGGGCGATGTACCCGACCTTAACATTGGTGCCCCCACAATACGCTGGAACCACATGAGAGGTAAAGGAATAAGAACACAGGGGGGAGGGGGGCACGGGCAACACATGTCACCTTAATACTTGGACTCCCATCATCTGCTTGAAGAGAGAGAGAAAAGAAAATGCACTAATAGAGATAAGAGACACTTTTTAAAAATAATGAATCCGAAGAGAAAAGTAAAAGGAGGCCTGTGGAGCAGGTCTGGGTGTGACTCCGGATCCCCCAACATCAGGTGCCACCCCCAAAGATTCCTACGTGTAGCCCATAGAACCCCAAACGCAACGGGACGAGTTCTGGTCACATACTCCCTCAAAATGACATCCTGGCCTTCTTCTGCAACTCCCTCCCCTCTCAGCCTCTCAAGGTTTCCTCCAGCGTGTCGGTTCCCACAGAGCAGACTTTTGGTCTGAGACCTGACAGTCCAGATGCCACGCATGCTGCCGTGTGGCGGCGATGTCGCGGCTCGGGACAAGAGGAGGCCCCACGGTGCGGGCTGGGGCGCCAGGCACCGCGGCGGGCGCTGAGGGTGGGGGTGACCCCCAGGCCGAGCCTCCGCGGCGCTCCCAGAAAGGGGACAGAACAAGAGGCCAAAATAAAACAAGAAGCCTAGGGCACCCGGTATTCCCAGGCCCGACCCTGCTTAGCTTCCGAGATCAGACGAGATGGGGCGCGTTCGGGGTGGTGTGGCCGTGGACGGCAGAGGGCGCCCCTGCCCCGCTCAAGAAGCCGAGCCTCTCTGCGCTTCCCCGCCGCCTCCTCCCGCCCCAGGCCCCGGGGGGGGGGGGGGGGGGGGCCGGGCCTGTTGAGTTTGCCGGCCGGGTCCGGCGGGCTCCCAGGTACGGGGGTGACGAGCGGGGCGGGGCGGGCAGGGAGGGGCGGGCCGGGGTGGGGGGGATGTCTCTCTACACAAACAGACACACAGACACACAGACAACACACACACACACACACACACACAACTCACACTCACACTCACTCACTCACTCACACTCACACAAGATTCGCCTCCACGGCTGGACTCGCCAAGGTGGAGACCTTCCAGCCCCCCTCCTCTCCTCGCCTGGCCTCCTTCACCTCCCCGCCCCCCACCCCCAGCGCGTCGCCGCCGCCGCCAATGACTGCGCACGCGCAAGGCGCTCGCCCTTTGACCCCAGCCAGGGGCCGCCCTCCCCCACAACCCCTTTCAGCTGTGCCCCCCGCCCTGTGGGTGGGCGGCCGCCTATTCCCCCGGGTCAGGGCTGGGGCACAGCGCATGGGGGAGGGGAGCCAGTGTATGCGGCGGCGTCTCTCTCTCTCGGGATGTGTCCCATGGGTGGGGTGGGGTGGCTTGGTCTGTGGGGCGCTGAAGAAATCAGTCCCCTCCATCTCCTACCTCTGGAAAACGCCCAAGCCCTTGGGGAACTGCCCGCACCGCTACCGTGGGGGCCGGGACCCTCCTCTGTGTCCTCCTGTGGCCCAGTCCAAGGGGCCTGGGCCTGGCCGGGGCTGCATTGGACCCCAACCCCCCTGGCGTGTGGACTCGCTAAAAATCGGCGATTAGATATTGGATTCCAGCTTCATTGAGGTCATTTCACTAATGAGTGCACCGGAAAGAGTTTCCTAATCCATCTGTGAGGGTGGCAACTGAAAGAGAATTTTTTTTTTTTTTTTTGAGACAGAGTCTCCCTTTGTTGCCTAGGCTAGAGTGAGTGCCGTGGTGTTAGCCTAGCTCACAGCAACCTCAAACTCCTGGGCTCAAGCAATCCTTCTGCCTCAGCCTCCCAAGTAGCTGGGACTACAGGCATGCGCCACCATGCCTGGCTCATTTTCCTATATATATTAGTTGGCCAATTAATTTTTTTCTATTTACAGTAGAGACCGGGTCTGGCTCTTGCTCAGGCTGGTTTCGAACTCCTGACCTCGAGCAATCCGCCCGCCTCGGCCTCCCAGAGAGCTAGGATTACAGGCTTGAGCCACCGCGCCCGGCCTGAAAGAGAATTTGAAAGCTGACAGAATAGGCGAGGAAAGGCATAGGAGATTTCCACACCCAGTAAGGAAGCCTTTCCCGAAATGGAAGAAAGAAAGGAGCAAACAGAGACACCGGTAGCCCGCCCGGATCCGAGCCTGCCCCTGAGAGAAAGTACCCTGACCAGGTTGACCCGTGGGTGGGTCGCGAGCTAGCGGCATTCAGAAGAGCGAGGCCCGCAGTCTGTGCGGAAGACACCTGCACTCGGGTGTGTGTGGCGGCACAATGCCCAAGCAGCTCCAGATGTTAAACCAAGGAGAAGCCAGGGAGTTCCCAACGCCCCAGGTGTCCTCAGCCCACGACTGGCTGCTGTGGGAATGCGAAGCCCGGCTCCTTGTCTCAGAGCCGGACAACCAGGAGGTGTGATGTCCACCCCGGGGTTCCCAGGAGGATCAGGCTGAAGCTGGGACTTGGCCTGAAAGTGTCCCCTCGCATGGCCACCCCCTTCCCCTTCCTGCACCTCTACTCCTGGTGCCCCTCCATCTAGGGGCCAGACCTTAAAGAGTCACCGGCAAGAGAATCCTGGTCCCAAAGGAGCCTTCTGGGGGACCCGTGCTGAGAGAGGTTGTGGGCATGGCCCGCTGGGACTCTGCCCGACCCAGGGCTGAGAGATGCAACCTCCCAGCTCTGGGTCCCTGCAGGAAGTGTTGGCAAGCACAGGGCCAGTCCTCCAAAGGCCCAGGTGCAGGGAGCCCAGGCCAAGCATCCCGTGGAAGAAGCCACATGCCGTGCCACCCCGGGAACACGACTGCAGGTCACGCCCCCCCCCCCCCCCCCCCGTCCTCCTCCGCCCCCCGCCCCACATGGTGCAGGGATCAGGGACACCTCAGACACTTGCTACCCAAAGTGCAAAGGGCATCAGTTGCTCCTCCAAACCCCCCGCCCAGCAGACCGCGTTGTCCAGCCAGCCCCCGGGCCTCCCTGGGGTGCCCAGCACAAAAGTGCAGACACCCACCGGACCCTCAATCTCAGTTTTCGGATGGATGTTTTTGCCACTCTAAGGACCCGCAGGCCAGCTGGGCCTTCTGGCAGGACAGAGAGCCCCGGAATCCGACGTGGAGAGCTGGGTGTACGTCCCCATGAGGAGGCGGTCCCCACCTCCGCGGCTCTCCCCTTGAGGGGAGTGGCAGCCACGGGGCCTCAGAGAAGACACCAGGCTGGGCCCCCGCGGCACAGCGGGAGCACGTCCCCCGCAGGCCGCTTAGCGAGGGCGGCAGGCGGACGGTTGGGTTGCGCGAGACGCTGCGGCCGCCCTGCTACCGGGTTCCTGGGAGGGCGTCCTGGAACCAGCGTCCACACCAAGCCCTTGGAAGGCCCAGGCGACGGAGGAGCCCCGTCAGGCAGGGGCCGAGGACGGTGACAGGTGACAGGTGACAGGCCGGGCGGGAAGGAGTCAGTCAGTCAGGCAGGGGCCGAGGAGGAGACGGGCTGGGTAAGGGTTAGGGTTAGAGTCAGGGCACAAGTCACAATCGCAAAGACCTGGAAGCGACCCGAGTGCCCATCCACCCACGAGTGCGTCAATAAAATGTGGCGCGTGGACACCACGGAGTGCTATTCGGCTATGAGGAACAGCGGTGAGAGGGCACCTCTCGTGGTTCTCCTGGCCAGAGCTGGAACCCGTTCCAGTAAGCCAAGTATCCCAAGAATGGACACACGAGCACCACGTGCTCGCGCTCACCGGCAAATTGGTACGAACCGATGGACACCTAAGTGGACACAGAGGACTCACCTTCATCGGGTGGGTGTCGGGCGGGCGTGGGGAGGGGATGGGCATACACATCCATTAGGAATGGGGTGGGTGCGCACCCACTGGGGGATGGGCGCACTTGAAGCTCTGACCCGAGGGGGGAGGCGGGGAGAGGGCGATGTACCCGACCTTAACATTGGTGCCCCCACAATACGCTGGAACCACATGAGAGGTAAAGGAATAAGAACACAGGGGGGAGGGGGGCACGGGCAACACATGTCACCTTAATACTTGGACTCCCATCATCTGCTTGAAGAGAGAGAGAAAAGAAAATGCACTAATAGAGATAAGAGACACTTTTTAAAAATAATGAATCCGAAGAGAAAAGTAAAAGGAGGCCTGTGGAGCAGGTCTGGGTGTGACTCCGGATCCCCCAACATCAGGTGCCACCCCCAAAGATTCCTACGTGTAGCCCATAGAACCCCAAACGCAACGGGACGAGTTCTGGTCACATACTCCCTCAAAATGACATCCTGGCCTTCTTCTGCAACTCCCTCCCCTCTCAGCCTCTCAAGGTTTCCTCCAGCGTGTCGGTTCCCACAGAGCAGACTTTTGGTCTGAGACCTGACAGTCCAGATGCCACGCATGCTGCCGTGTGGCGGCGATGTCGCGGCTCGGGACAAGAGGAGGCCCCACGGTGCGGGCTGGGGCGCCAGGCACCGCGGCGGGCGCTGAGGGTGGGGGTGACCCCCAGGCCGAGCCTCCGCGGCGCTCCCAGAAAGGGGACAGAACAAGAGGCCAAAATAAAACAAGAAGCCTAGGGCACCCGGTATTCCCAGGCCCGACCCTGCTTAGCTTCCGAGATCAGACGAGATGGGGCGCGTTCGGGGTGGTGTGGCCGTGGACGGCGGAGGGCGCCCCTGCCCCGCTCAAGAAGCCGAGCCTCTCTGCGCTTCCCCGCCGCCTCCTCCCGCCCCAGGCCCCGGGGGGGGGGGGGGGGGCCGGGCCTGTTGAGTTTGCCGGCCGGGTCCGGCGGGCTCCCAGGTACGGGGGTGACGAGCGGGGCGGGGCGGGCAGGGAGGGGCGGGCCGGGGTGGGGGGGATGTCTCTCTACACAAACAGACACACAGACACACAGACAACACACACACACACACACACACACAACTCACACTCACACTCACTCACTCACTCACACTCACACAAGATTCGCCTCCACGGCTGGACTCGCCAAGGTGGAGACCTTCCAGCCCCCCTCCTCTCCTCGCCTGGCCTCCTTCACCTCCCCGCCCCCCACCCCCAGCGAGTCGCCGCCGCCGCCAATGACTGCGCACGCGCAAGGCGCTCGCCCTTTGACCCCAGCCAGGGGCCGCCCTCCCCCACAACCCCTTTCAGCTGTGCCCCCCGCCCTGTGGGTGGGCGGCCGCCTATTCCCCCGGGTCAGGGCTGGGGCACAGCGCATGGGGGAGGGGAGCCAGTGTATGCGGCGGCGTCTCTCTCTCTCTCTCGGGATGTGTCCCATGGGTGGGGTGGGGTGGCTTGGTCTGTGGGGCGCTGAAGAAATCAGTCCCCTCCATCTCCTACCTCTGGAAAACGCCCAAGCCCTTGGGGAACTGCCCGCACCGCTACCGTGGGGGCCGGAACCCTCCTCTGTGTCCTCCTGTGGCCCAGTCCAAGGGGCCTGGGCCTGGCCGGGGCTGCATTGGACCCCAACCCCCCTGGCGTGTGGACTCGCCAAAAATCGGCGATTAGATATTGGATTCCAGCTTCATTGAGGTCATTTCACTAATGAGTGCACCGGAAAGAGTTTCCTAATCCATCTGTGAGGGTGGCAACTGAAAGAGAATTTTTTTTTTTTTTTTTCAGACAGAGTCTCGCTTTGTTGCCTAGGCTAGAGTGAGTGCCGTGGTGTTAGCCTAGCTCACAGCAACCTCAAACTCCTGGGCTCAAGCAATCCTTCTGCCTCAGCCTCCCAAGTAGCTGGGACTACAGGCATGCGCCACCATGCCTGGCTCATTTTCCTATATATATTAGTTGGCCAATTAATTTCTTTCTATTTACAGTAGAGACCGGGTCTGGCTCTTGCTCAGGCTGGTTTCGAACTCCTGACCTCGAGCAATCCGCCCGCCTCGGCCTCCCAGAGAGCTAGGATTACAGGCTTGAGCCACCGCGCCCGGCCTGAAAGAGAATTTGAAAGCTGACAGAATAGGCGAGGAAAGGCATAGGAGATTTCCACACCCAGTAAGGAAGCCTTTCCCGAAATGGAAGAAAGAAAGGAGCAAACAGAGACACCGGTAGCCCGCCCGGATCCGAGCCTGCCCCTGAGAGAAAGTACCCTGACCAGGTTCACCCGTGGGTGGGTCGCGAGCTAGCGGCATTCAGAAGAGCGAGGCCCGCAGTCTGTGCAGAAGACACCTGCACTCGGGTGTGTGTGGCGGCACAATGCCCAAGCAGCTCCAGATGTTAAACCAAGGAGAAGCCAGGGAGTTCCCAACGCCCCAGGTGTCCTCAGCCCACGACTGGCTGCTGTGGGAATGCGAAGCCCGGCTCCTTGTCTCAGAGCGGGACAACCAGGAGGTGTGATGTCCACCCCGGGGTTCCCAGGAGGATCAGGCTGAAGCTGGGACTTGGCCTGAAAGTGTCCCCTCGCATGGCCACCCCCTTCCCCTTCCTGCACCTCTACTCCGGGTGCCCCTCCATCTAGGGGCCAGACCTTAAAGAGTCACCGGCAAGAGAATCCTGGTCCCAAAGGAGCCTTCTGGGGGACCCGTGCTGAGAGAGGTTGTGGGCATGGCCCGCTGGGACTCTGCCCGACCCAGGGCTGAGAGATGCAACCTCCCAGCTCTGGGTCCCTGCAGGAAGTGTTGGCAAGCACAGGGCCAGTCCTCCAAAGGCCCAGGTGCAGGGAGCCCAGGCCAAGCATCCCGTGGAAGAAGCCACATGCCGTGCCACCCCGGGAACACGACTGCAGGTCACGCCCCCCCCCCCCCCCCGTCCTCCTCCGCCCCCCGCCCCACATGGTGCAGGGATCAGGGACACCTCAGACACTTGCTACCCAAAGTGCAAAGGGCATCAGTTGCTCCTCCAAACCCCCCGCCCAGCAGACCGCGTTGTCCAGCCAGCCCCCGGGCCTCCCTGGGGTGCCCAGCACAAAAGTGCAGACACCCACCGGACCCTCAATCTCAGTTTTCAGATGGATGTTTTTGCCACTCTAAGGACCCGCAGGCCAGCTGGGCCTTCTGGCAGGACAGAGAGCCCCGGAATCCGACGTGGAGAGCTGGGTGTACGTCCCCATGAGGAGGCGGTCCCCACCTCCGCGGCTCTCCCCTTGAGGGGAGTGGCAGCCACGGGGCCTCAGAGAAGACACCAGGCTGGGCCCCCGCGGCACAGCGGGAGCACGTCCCCCGCAGGCCGCTTAGCGAGGGCGGCAGGCGGACGGTTGGGTTGCGCGAGACGCTGCGGCCGCCCTGCTACCGGGTTCCTGGGAGGGCGTCCTGGAACCAGCGTCCACACCAAGCCCTTGGAAGGCCCAGGCGACGGAGGAGCCCCGTCAGGAAGGGGCCCAGGACGGTGACAGGTGACAGGTGACAGGCCGGGCGGGAAGGAGTCAGTCAGTCAGGCAGGGGCCGAGGAGGAGACGGGCTGGGTAAGGGTTAGGGTTAGAGTCAGGGCACAAGTCACAATCGCAAAGACCTGGAAGCGACCCGAGTGCCCATCCACCCACGAGTGCGTCAATAAAATGTGGCGCGTGGACACCACGGAGTGCTATTCGGCTATGAGGAACAGCGGTGAGAGGGCACCTCTCGTGGTTCTCCTGGCCAGAGCTGGAACCCGTTCCAGTAAGCCAAGTATCCCAAGAATGGACACACGAGCACCACGTGCTCGCGCTCACCGGCAAATTGGTACGAACCGATGGACACCTAAGTGGACACAGAGGACTCACCTTCATCGGGTGGGTGTCGGGCGGGCGTGGGGAGGGGATGGGCATACACATCCATTAGGAATGGGGTGGGTGCGCACCCACTGGGGGATGGGCGCACTTGAAGCTCTGACCCGAGGGGGGAGGCGGGGAGAGGGCGATGTACCCGACCTTAACATTGGTGCCCCCACAATACGCTGGAACCACATGAGAGGTAAAGGAATAAGAACACAGGGGGGAGGGGGGCACGGGCAACACATGTCACCTTAATACTTGGACTCCCATCATCTGCTTGAAGAGAGAGAGAAAAGAAAATGCACTAATAGAGATAAGAGACACTTTTTAAAAATAATGAATCCGAAGAGAAAAGTAAAAGGAGGCCTGTGGAGCAGGTCTGGGTGTGACTCCGGATCCCCCAACATCAGGTGCCACCCCCAAAGATTCCTACGTGTAGCCCATAGAACCCCAAACGCAACGGGACGAGTTCTGGTCACATACTCCCTCAAAATGACATCCTGGCCTTCTTCTGCAACTCCCTCCCCTCTCAGCCTCTCAAGGTTTCCTCCAGCGTGTCGGTTCCCACAGAGCAGACTTTTGGTCTGAGACCTGACAGTCCAGATGCCACGCATGCTGCCGTGTGGCGGCGATGTCGCGGCTCGGGACAAGAGGAGGCCCCACGGTGCGGGCTGGGGCGCCAGGCACCGCAGCAGGCGCTGAGGGTGGGGGTGACCCCCAGGCCGGGCCTCCGCGGCGCTCCCAGAAAGGGGACAGAACAAGAGGCCAAAAAAAAAACAAGAAGCCTAGGGCACCCGGTATTCCCAGGCCCGACCCTGCTTAGCTTCCGAGATCAGACGAGATGGGGCGCGTTCGGGGTGGTGTGGCCGTGGACGGCGGAGGGCGCCCCTGCCCCGCTCAAGAAGCCGAGCCTCTCTGCGCTTCCCCGCCGCCTCCTCCCGCCCCAGGCCCCGCGGGAGCCGGGCCTGTTGAGTTTGCCGGCCGGGTCGGGTCCGGCGGGCTCCGAGGGACGGGGGGTGACGGGCTTGGCCGGGCGGGCAGGGAGGGGCGGGCCGGGGTGGGGGGCTGTCTCTCTACACACACAGACACACAGACACACAGACACCACACACGCACCCACACACACACACTCACACTCACTCACTCACTCACTCACACTCACACAAGATGCGCCTCCACGGCTGGACTCGCCAAGGTGGAGCCCTTCCAGCCCCCCTCCTCTCCTCGCCTGGCCTCCTTCACCTCCCTGCCCCCCACCCCCAGCGCCGCCACCGCCGCCGCCGCCGCCGCCGCCGCCGCCACCGCCGCCACCGCCGCCGCCGCCGCCGCCAAGGACTGCGCACGCGCGTTGCGCTCGCCCTTTGACCCCAGCCAGGGGCCACCCTCCCCCACAACCCCTTTCAGCTGTGCCCCCCGCCCTGTGGGTGGGCGGCCGCCTATTCCCCCGGGTCAGGGCTGGGGCACAGCGCATGGGGGAGGGGAGCCAGTGTATGGGGCGTGTCTCTCTCTCGGGATGTGTCCCATGGGTGGGGTGGGGTGGCTTGGTCTGTGGGGCGCTGAAGAAATCAGTCCCCTCCATCTCCTACCTCTGGAAAACGCCCAAGCCCTTGGGGAACTGCCCGCACCGCTACCGTGGGGGCCGGGACCCTCCTCTGTGTCCTCCTGTGGCCCAGTCCAAGGGGCCTAGGCCTGGCCGGGGCTGCATTGGACCCCGACCACCCTGGCGTGTGGACTCGCCAAAAATCGGCGATTAGATATTGGATTCCAGCTTCATTGAGGTCATTTCACTAATGAGTGCACCGGAAAGAGTTTCCTAATCCATCTGTGAGGGTGGCAACTGAAAGAGAATTTTTTTTTTTTTTGAGACAGGGTCTCGCTTTGTTGCCTAGGCTAGAGTGAGTGCCGTGGCGTTAGCCTAGCTCACAGCAACCTCAAACTCCTGGGCTCAAGCAATCCTTCTGCCTCAGCCTCCCAAGTAGCTGGGACTACAGGCATGCGCCACCATGCCTGGCTCATTTTCCTATATATATTAGTTGGCCAATTAATTTCTTTCTATTTACAGTAGAGACCGGGTCTGGCTCTTGCTCAGGCTGGTTTCGAACTCATGACCTCGAGCAATCCGCCCGCCTCGGCCTCCCAGAGAGCTAGGATTACAGGCTTGAGCCACCGCGCCCGGCCTGAAAGAGAATTTGAAAGCTGACAGAATAGGCGAGGAAAGGCATAGGAGATTTCCACACCCAGTAAGGAAGCCTTTCCCGAAATGGAAGAAAGAAAGGAATAAACAGAGACACCGGTAGCCCGCCCGGATCAGAGTCTGCCCCTGAGAGAAAGTACCCTGACCAGGTTCACCCGTGGGTGGGTGGCGAGCTAGCGGCATTCAGAAGAGCGAGGCCCGCAGTCTGTGCGGAAGACACCTGCACTCGGGTGTGTGTGGCGGCACAATTCCCAAGCAGCTCCAGATGTTAAACCAAGGAAAGCCAGGGAGTTCCCAACGCCCCAGGTGTCCTCAGCCCACGACTGGCTGCTGTGGGAATGCGAAGCCCGGCTCCTTGTCTCAGAGCGGGACAACCAGGAGGTGTGATGTCCACCCCGGGGCTCCCAGGAGGATCAGGCTGAAGCTGGGACTTGGCCTGAAAGTGTCCCCTCGCATGGCCACCCCCTTCCCCTTCCTGCACCTCTAGTCCTGGTGCCCCTCCATCCAGGGGCCAGACCTTAAAGAGTCACCCGCAAGAGAATCCTGGTCCCAAAGGAGCCTTCTGGGGGACCCGTGCTGAGAGAGGTTGTGGGCATGGCCCGCTGGGACTCTGCCCGACCCAGGGCTGAGAGATGCAACCTCCCAGCTCTGGGTCCCTGCAGGAAGTGTTGGCAAGCACAGGGCCAGTCCTCCAAAGGCCCAGGTGCAGGGAGCCCAGGCCAAGCATCCCGTGGAAGAAGCCACATGCCGTGCCACCCCGGGAACACGACTGCAGGTCACGGCCCCCCCCTTCCTCCTCCTCTTCCTCCTCCTCCTCCTCCTCCTGCCCCCCTCCCCCCCCCCCGACATGGTGCAGGGATCAGAGACACCTCAGACACTTGCTACCCAAAGTGCAAAGGACATCAGTTGCTCCTCCAAACCCCCCCGCCCAGCAGACCGCGTTGTCCAGCCAGCCCCCGGGCCTCCCTGCCAAAGTGCAGACACCCACCGGACCCTCAATCTCAGTTTTCGGATGTTTTTGCCACTCTAAGGACCCGCAGGCCAGCTGGGCCTTCGGGCAGGACAGAGAGCCCCGGAATCCGACGTGGAGAGCTGGGTGTACGTCCCCATGAGGAGGCGGTCCCCACCTCCGCGGCTCTCCCCTTGCCGGGCCTCAGAGAAGACACCAGGCTGGGCCCCCGCGGCACAGCGGGAGCACGTCCCCCGCAGGCTGCTTAGCGAGGGCGGCAGGCAGACGGTTGGGTTGCGCGAGACGCTGCGGCCGCCCTGCTACCGGGTTCCTGGGAGGGCGTCCTGGAACCAGCGTCCACACCAAGCCCTTGGAAGGCCCAGGCGACGGAGGAGCCCCGTCAGGCAGGGGCCGAGGACGGTGACAGGTGACAGGCCGGGCGGGAAGTAGTCAGTCAGGCAGGGGCCGAGGAGGAGACAGGCTGGGTAAGGGTTAGGGTTAGAGTCAGGGCACAAGTCACAATCGCAAAGACCTGGAAGCGACCCGAGTGCCCATCGACCCACGAGTGCGTAAATAAAATGTGGCGCGTGGACACCACGGAGTGCTATTCGGCTGTGAGGAACAGCGCTGAGAGGGCACCTCTCGTGGTTCTCCTGGCCAGAGCTGGAACCCGTTCCAGTAAGCCAGGTAGCCCAAGAATGGACACACGAGCACCACGTGCTCGCGCTCACCAGCAAATGGGTACGAACCGATGGACACCTAAGTGGACACAGAGGAATCACCTTCATCGGGTGGGTGTCGGGTGGGCGTGGGGAGGGGATGGGCATACACATCCATTAGGAATGGGGTGGGTGCGCACCCACTGGGGGATGGGCGCACTTGAAGCTCTGACCCGAGGGGGGAGGCGGGGAGAGGGCGATGTACCCGACCTTAACTTTGGTGCCCCCACAATACGCTGGAACCACATGAGAGGTAAATGAATAAGAACACAGGGGGGCACGGGCAACACATGTCACCTTAATACTTGGACTGCCATCATCTGCTTGAAGAGAGAGAGAAAAGAAAATGCACTAATAGAGATAAGAGACACTTTTTAAAAATAATGAATCCGAAGAGAAAAGTAAAAGGAGGCCTGTGGAGCAGGTCTGGGTGTGACTCCGGATCCCCCAACATCAGGTGCCACCACCAAAGATTCCTACGTGTAGCCCATAGAACCCCAAAAGCAACGGGACGAGTTCTGGTCACATACTCCCTCAAAATGACATCCTGGCCTTCTTCTGCAACTCCCTCCCCTCTCAGACTCTCAAGGTTTCCTCCAGCGTGTCGGTTCCCACAAAGCAGACTTTTGGTCTGAGACCTGACAGTTGTCCAGATGCCACGCATGCTGCCCCGTGGCGGCGGTGTCGCGGCTCGGGACAAGAGGAGGCCCCACGGTGCGGGCTGGGGCGCCAGGCACCGCGGCGGGCGCTGAGGGTGGGGGTGACCCCCAGCCCGGGCCTCCGCGGCGCTCCCAGAAAGGGGACAGAACAAGAGGCCAAAAAAAAAAAAGAAGAAGCCTACGGCACCCGGTATTCCCAGGCCCGACCCTGCTTAGCTTCCGAGATCAGACGAGATCGGGCGCGTTCGGGGTGGTGTGGCCGTGGACGGCGGAGGGCGCCCCTGCCCCGCTCAAGAAGCCGAGCCTCTCTGCGCTTCCCCGCCGCCTCCTCCCGCCCCAGGCCCCGCGGGGGCCGGGCCTGTTGAGTTTGCCGGCCGGGTCGGGTCCGGCGGGCTCCGAGGGACGGGGGGTGACGGGCGGGGCCGGGCGGGCAGGGAGGGGCGGGCCGGGGTGGGGGGCTGTCTCTCTACACACACAGACACACAGACACCACACACGCACCCACACACACACACTCACACTCACTCACTCACTCACTCACACTCACACAAGATGCGCCTCCACGGCTGGACCCGCCAAGGTGGAGTCCTTCCAGCCCCCCTCCTCTCCTCGCCTGGCCTCCTTCACCTCCCCGCCCCCCACCCCCACCGCCGCCGCCGCCGCCAAGGACTGCGCACGCGCGGGGCGCTCGCCCTTTGACCCCAGCCAGGGGCCGCCCTCCCCCACAACCCCTTTCAGCTGTGCCCCCCGCCCTGTGGGTGGGCGGCCGCCTATTCCCCCGGGTCAGGGCTGGGGCACAGCGCATGGGGGAGGGGAGCCAGTGTATGGGGCGTGTCTCTCTCTCGGGATGTGTCCCATGGGTGGGGTGGGGTGGCTTGGTCTGTGGGGCGCTGAAGAAATCAGTCCCCTCCATCTCCTACCTCTGGAAAACGCCCAAGCCCTTGGGGAACTGCCCGCACCGCTACCTTGGGGGCCGGGACCCTCCTCTGTCTCCTCCTGTGGCCCAGTCCAAGGGGCCTAGGCCTGGCCGGGGCTGCATTGGACCCCAACCACCCTGGCGTGTGGACTCGCCAAAAATGGGCGATTAGATATTGGATTCCAGCTTCATTGAGGTCATTTCACTAATGAGTGCACCGGAAAGAGTTTCCTAATCCATCTGTGAGGGTGGCAACTGAAAGAGAATTTTTTTTTTTTTTTTTGAGACAGAGTCTCGCTTTGTTGCCTAGGCTAGAGTGAGTGCCGTGGCGTTAGCCTAGCTCACAGCAACCTCAAACTCCTGGGCTCAAGCAATCCTTCTGCCTCAGCCTCCCAAGTAGCTGGGACTACAGGCATGCGCCACCATGCCTGGCTCATTTTCCTATATATATTAGTTGGCCAATTAATTTCTTTCTATTTACAGTAGAGACCGGGTCTGGCTCTTGCTCAGGCTGGTTTCGAACTCATGACCTCGAGCAATCCGCCCGACTCGGCCTCCCAGAGAGCTAGGATTACAGGCTTGAGCCACCGCGCCCGGCCTGAAAGAGAATTTGAAAGCTGACAGAATAGGCGAGGAAAGGCATAGGAGATTTCCACACCCAGTAAGGAAGCCTTTCCCGAAATGGAAGAAAGAAAGGAGCAAACAGAGACACCGGTAGCCCGCCCGGATCAGAGTCTGCCCCTGAGAGAAAGTACCCTGACCAGGTTCTCCCGTGGGTGGGTGGCGAGCTAGCGGCATTCAGAAGAGCGAGGCCCGCAGTCTGTGCAGAAGACACCTGCACTCGGGTGTGTGTGGCGGCACAATTCCCAAGCAGCTCCAGATGTTAAACCAAGGAGAAGCCAGGGAGTTCCCAACGCCCCAGGTGTCCTCAGCCCACGACTGGCTGCTGTGGGAATGCGAAGCCCGGCTCCTTGTCTCAGAGCGGGACAACCAGGAGGTGTGATGTCCACCCCGGGGCTCCCAGGAGGATGAGGCTGAAGCTGGGACTTGGCCTGAAAGTGTCCCCTCGCATGGCCACCCCCTTCCCCTTCCTGCACCTCTAGTCCTGGTGCCCCTCCATCCAGGGGCCAGACCTTAAAGAGTCACCCGCAAGAGAATCCTGGTCCCAAAGGAGCCTTCTGGGGGACCCGTGCTGAGAGAGGTTGTGGGCATGGCCCGCTGGGACTCTGCCCGACCCAGGGCTGAGAGATGCAACCTCCCAGCTCTGGGTCCCTGCAGGAAGTGTTGGCAAGCACAGGGCCAGTCCTCCAAAGGCCCAGGTGCAGGGAGCCCAGGCCAAGCATCCCGTGGAAGAAGCCACATGCCGTGCCACCCCGGGAACACGACTGCAGGTCACGGCCCCCCCCTTCCTCCTCCTCTTCTTCCTCCTCCTCCTCCTCCTCCTCCTCCTGCCCCCCTCCCCCCCCGACATGGTGCAGGGATCAGAGACACCTCAGACACTTGCTACCCAAAGTGCAAAGGACATCAGTTGCTCCTCCAAACCCCCCCGCCCAGCAGACCGCGTTGTCCAGCCAGCCCCCGGGCCTCCCTGCAAAAGTGCAGACACCCACCGGACCCTCCATCTCAGTTTTCGGATGTTTTTGCCACTCTAAGAACCCGCAGGCCAGCTGGGCCTTCTGGCAGGACAGAGAGCCCCGGAATCCGACGTGGAGAGCTGGGTGTACGTCCCCATGAGGAGGCGGTCCCCACCTCCGCGGCTATCCCCTTGCGGGGAGCGGCAGCCGCGGGGCCTCAGAGAAGACACCAGGCTGGGCCCGCACGGCACAGCGGGAGCACGTCCCCCGCAGGCCACTTAGCCACAGCGGCCAGCCGACGGACGGTTGGGTTGCGCGAGACGCTGCGGCCGCCCTGCTACCGGGTTCCTGGGAGGGCGTCCTGGAACCAGCGTCCACACCAAGCCCTTGGAAGGCCCAGGCGACGGAGGAGCCCCGTCAGGCAGGGGCCGAGGACGGTGACAGGTGACAGGCCGGGCGGGAAGGAGTCAGTCAGGCAGGGGCCGTGGAGGAGACGGGCTGGGTAAGGGTTAGGGTTAGAGTCAGGGCACAAGTCACAATCGCAAAGACCTGGAAGCCACCCGAGTGCCCATCGACCCACGAGTGGGTAAATAAAATGTGGCGCGTGGACACCACGGAGTGCTATTCGGCTATGAGGAGCAGCGGTGAGGGGGCACCTCTCGTGGTTCTCCTGGCCAGAGCTGGAACCCGTTCCAGTAAGCCAAGTATCCCAAGAATGGACACACGAGCACCACGTGCTCGCGCTCACCAGCAAATGGGTACGAACCGATGGACACCTAAGTGGACACAGAGGAATCACCTTCTTCGGGTGGGTGTCGGGCGGGTGGGGGGAGGGGATGGGCATACACATCCATTAGGAATGGGGTGGGTGCGCACCGACTGGGGGATGGGCGCACTTGAAGCTCTGACCCGAGGGGGGAGGCTGGGAGAGGGCAACGCACCCGACCTTAACATTGGTGCCCCCACAATATGCTGGAGCAACATGAGAGGTAAATGAATAAGAACACGGGGGGGAGGGGGGCACGGGCAACACATGTCACCTTAAAACTTGGACTCCCATCATCTGCTTGAAAAGAGAGAGAAAAGAAAATGCAATAATAGAGATAAGAGACACTTTTTAAAAATAATGAATCCGGCCGGGCGCTGTGGCTCACGCCTGTAATCCTAGCTCTTGGGAGGCCGAGGCGGGCGGATTGCTCAAGGTCAGGAGTTCAAAACCAGCCTGAGCAAGAGCGAGACCCCGTCTCTACTATAAATAGAAAGAAATTAATTGGCCAACTGATATATATATAAAAAATTAGCGGGGCATGGTGGCGCATGCCTGCAGTCCCAGCTACCCGGGAGGCTGAGGCAGAAGGATCACTCGAGCCCAGGAGTTTGAAGTTGCTGTGAGCTAGGCTGACGCCACGGCACTCACTCTAGCCTGGGCAACAAACCGAGACTCTGTCTCAAAAAAAAAAAAAAAAAAATGAATCCGAAGAGAAAAGTAAAAGGAGGCCTGTGGAGCAGGTCTGGGTGTGACTCCGGATGCCCGAACATCAGGTGCCACCACCAAAGATTCCTACGTGTAGCCCATAGAACCCCAAAAGCAACGGGACGAGTTCTGGTCACATACTCCCTCAAAATGACATCCAGGCCTTCTTCTGGAACTCCCTCCCCTCTCAGACTCTCAAGGTTTCCTCCAGCGTGTCGGCTCCCACAGAGCAGACCTTTGGTCTGAGACCTGACTGTCCAGAAGCCACGCATGCTGCCGCGTGGCGGCGGTGTCACGGCTCGGGACAAGAGGAGGCCCCACGGTGCGGGCTGGGGCGCCAGGCACCGCGGCGGGCGCTGAGGGTGGGGGTCACCCCCACCCCGGGCCGCCCCCGCACTCCCAGAAACGCGACAGAACCAGAGGCAAAAAAAAAAAAAAAAAAGAAGAAGCCTACGGCACCCGGTATTCCCGGGCGGTCTCCCATCCAAGTTCTAACCAGGCCCGACCCTGCTTAGCTTCCGAGACCAGACGGGATCGGGCGCGTTCGGGGTGGTGTGGTCGTGGACGGCGGAGGGCGCCCCTGCCCCGCTCGAGAAGCCGAGCCTCTCTGCGCTTCCCCGCCGCCTCCTCCCGCCCCAGGCCCCGCGCCGGGCCGGGCCTGTTGAGTTCGCCGGCCGGGTCCCGTGGGCTCCGAGGGACGGGGTGACAGGCGGGGCGGGCAGGGAGCGGCGGGCCGGGGTTGGGGGCTGTCTCTCTATACACACACACTCACACTCACACTCACTCACTCACTCACACTCACACAAGATGCGCCTCCACGGCTGGACCCGCCAAGGTGGAGACCTTCCAGCCCCCCTCCTCTCCTCGCCTGGCCTCCTTCACCTCCCCGCCCCCCACCCCCAGCGCGCCTCCGGGGCCGCTGACTGCGCACGGGCGGGTGGGCGGGGCGGGGCGCTCGCCCTTTGACCCCAGCCAGGGGCCGCCCTCCCCCACAACCCCTTTCAGCTGTGCCCCCCACCCTGTGGCCCCGCGGCCGCCTATTCCCCCGGGCCAGGGCTGGGGCACAGCGCACGGGGGAGGGGAGCCAGTGTATGGGGCGTCTCTCTCTCTCTCGGGATGTGTCCCATGGGTGGGGTGGGGTGGCGTGGTCTGTGGGGCGCTGAAGAAATCAGTCCCCTCCATCTCCTCCCTCTGGAAAACACCCAAGCCCTTGGAGAACTGCCCGCACCGCTACCGTGGGGGCCGGGACCCTCCTCTGTGTCCTCCTGTGGCCCAGTCCAAGGGGCCTGGGCCTGGCCGGGGCTGCATTGGACCCCAACCACCCTGGCGTGTGGACTCGCTAAAAATCGGCGATTAGATATTGGATTCCAGCGTCATTGAGGTCATTTCACTAATGAGTGCACCGCAAAGAGTTTCCTAATCCATCTGTGAGGGTGGCAACCGAAAGAGAATTTTAGAGCCGACAGAATAGGCGAGGAAAGGCATAGGAGATTTCCACACCCAGTAAGGAAGCCTTTCCCGAAATGGAAGAAAGAAAGGAGCAAACAGAGACACCGGTAGCCCCCCGCCCGGATGAGAGTCTGCCCCTGAGAGAAAGTACCCTGACCAGGTTCTCCCGTGGGTGGGTGGCGAGCTAGCGGCATTCAGAAGAGCGAGGCCCGCAGTCTGTGCAGAAGACACCTGCACTCGGGTGTGTGTGGCGGCACAATTCACAAGCAGCTCCAGATGTTAATCCAAGGAGAAGCCAGGGAGTTCCCAACGCCCCAGGTGTCCTCAGCCCACGACTGGCTGCTGTGGGAATGCGAAGCCCGGCTCCTTGTCTCAGAGCGGGGCAACCAGGAGGTGTGATGTCCACCCCGGGGTTCCCAGGAGGATCAGGCTGAAGCTGGGACTTGGCCTCAAAGTGTCCCCTCGCATGGCCACCCCCTTCCCCTTCCTGCTCCTCTACTCCTGGTGCCCCTCCATCCAGGGGCCAGACCTTAAAGAGTCACCCGCAAGAGAATCCTGGTCCCAAAGGAGCCTTCTGGGGGACCCGTGCTGAGAGAGGTTGTGGGCATGGCCCGCTGGGGCTCTGCCCGACCCAGGGCTGAGAGATGCAACCTCCCAGCTCTGGGTCCCTGCAGGAAGTGTTGGCAAGCACAGGGCCAGTCCTCCAAAGGCCCAGGTGCAGGGAGCCCAGGCCAAGCAGCCTGTGGAAGAAGCCACATGCTGTGCCACCCCGGGGAACACGACTGCAGGCCACGGCCCTTCCCACCTCCTCCTCCTCCTCCTCCTCCTCCTCCTCCCACCCCGCCCCCGCCCCCGCCCCCACATGGCACAGGGCCCAGAGACACCTCAGACACTTGCTACCCAAAGTGCAAAGGGCATCAGTTGCTCCTCCAAACCCCCCCCAGCCCAGCAGACCGCATTGTCCAGCCAGCCCCCGGGCCTCCCTGGGGTGCCCAGCACAAAAGTGCAGACACCCACCGGACCCTCAATCTCAGTTTTCGGATGTTTTTGCCACTCTAAGGACCCGCAGGCCAGCTGGGCCTTCTGGCAGGACAGAGAGCCCCGGAATCCGACGTGGAGAGCTGGGTGTACGTCCCCACGAGGAGGCGGTCCCCACCTCCGCGGCTATCCCCTTGCGGGGAGCGGCAGCCGTGGGGCCTCAGAGAAGACACCAGGCTGGGCCCCCACGGCACAGCGGGAGCACGTCCCCCGCAGGCCACTTAGCCACGGCGGCCAGCCGGCGGACGGTTGGGTTGCGCGAGACGCTGCGGCCGCCCTGCTACCGGGTTCCTGGGAGGGCGTCCTGGAACCAGCGTCCACACCAAGCCCTTGGAAGGCCCAGGCGACGGAGGAGCCCCGTCAGGCAGGGGCCGAGGACGGTGACGGCCCGGGCGGGGAGGAGCGTGTCAGGCAGGGGCAGAGGACGGTGACAGGTGACAGGCCGGGCGGGAAGGAGTCAGTCAGGCAGGGGCCGTGGAGGAGACGGGCTGGGTAAGGGTTAGGGTTAGAGTCAGGGCACAAGTCACAATCGCAAAGACCTGGAAGCCACCCGAGTGCCCATCGACCCACGAGTGGGTAAATAAAATGTGGCGCGTGGACACCACGGAGTGCTATTCGGCTATGAGGAGCAGCGGTGAGGGGGCACCTCTCGTGGTTCTCCTGGCCAGAGCTGGAACCCGTTCCAGTAAGCCAAGTATCCCAAGAATGGACACACGAGCACCACGTGCTCGCGCTCACCAGCAAATGGGTACGAACCGATGGACACCTAAGTGGACACAGAGGAATCACCTTCTTCGGGTGGGTGTCGGGCGGGTGGGGGGAGGGGATGGGCATACACATCCATTAGGAATGGGGTGGGTGCGCACCGACTGGGGGATGGGCGCACTTGAAGCTCTGACCCGAGGGGGGAGGCTGGGAGAGGGCAACGCACCCGACCTTAACATTGGTGCCCCCACAATATGCTGGAGCAACATGAGAGGTAAATGAATAAGAACACGGGGGGGGGAGGGGGGCACGGGCAACACATGTCACCTTAAAACTTGGACTCCCATCATCTGCTTGAAAAGAGAGAGAAAAGAAAATGCAATAATAGAGATAAGAGACACTTTTTAAAAATAATGAATCCGGCCGGGCGCTGTGGCTCACGCCTGTAATCCTAGCTCTTGGGAGGCCGAGGCGGGCGGATTGCTCAAGGTCAGGAGTTCAAAACCAGCCTGAGCAAGAGCGAGACCCCGTCTCTACTATAAATAGAAAGAAATTAATTGGCCAACTGATATATATATAAAAAATTAGCGGGGCATGGTGGCGCATGCCTGCAGTCCCAGCTACCCGGGAGGCTGAGGCAGAAGGATCACTCGAGCCCAGGAGTTTGAAGTTGCTGTGAGCTAGGCTGACGCCACGGCACTCACTCTAGCCTGGGCAACAAACCGAGACTCTGTCTCAAAAAAAAAAAAAAAAAAATGAATCCGAAGAGAAAAGTAAAAGGAGGCCTGTGGAGCAGGTCTGGGTGTGACTCCGGATGCCCGAACATCAGGTGCCACCACCAAAGATTCCTACGTGTAGCCCATAGAACCCCAAAAGCAACGGGACGAGTTCTGGTCACATACTCCCTCAAAATGACATCCAGGCCTTCTTCTGGAACTCCCTCCCCTCTCAGACTCTCAAGGTTTCCTCCAGCGTGTCGGCTCCCACAGAGCAGACCTTTGGTCTGAGACCTGACTGTCCAGAAGCCACGCATGCTGCCGCGTGGCGGCGGTGTCACGGCTCGGGACAAGAGGAGGCCCCACGGTGCGGGCTGGGGCGCCAGGCACCGCGGCGGGCGCTGAGGGTGGGGGTCACCCCCACCCCGGGCCGCCCCCGCACTCCCAGAAACGCGACAGAACCAGAGGCAAAAAAAAAAAAAAAAAGAAGAAGAAGCCTACGGCACCCGGTATTCCCGGGCGGTCTCCCATCCAAGTTCTAACCAGGCCCGACCCTGCTTAGCTTCCGAGACCAGACGGGATCGGGCGCGTTCGGGGTGGTGTGGTCCTGGACGGCGGAGGGCGCCCCTGCCCCGCTCGAGAAGCCGAGCCTCTCTGCGCTTCCCCGCCGCCTCCTCCCGCCCCAGGCCCCGCGCCGGGCCGGGCCTGTTGAGTTCGCCGGCCAGGTCCCGTGGGCTCCGAGGGACGGGGTGACAGGCGGGGCGGGCAGGGAGCGGCGGGCCGGGGTTGGGGGCTGTCTCTCTATACACACACACTCACACTCACACTCACTCACTCACTCACACTCACACAAGATGCGCCTCCACGGCTGGACCCGCCAAGGTGGAGACCTTCCAGCCCCCCTCCTCTCCTCGCCTGGCCTCCTTCACCTCCCCGCCCCCCACCCCCAGCGCGCCTCCGGGGCCGCTGACTGCGCACGGGCGGGTGGGCGGGGCGGGGCGCTCGCCCTTTGACCCCAGCCAGGGGCCGCCCTCCCCCACAACCCCTTTCAGCTGTGCCCCCCACCCTGTGGCCCCGCGGCCGCCTATTCCCCCGGGCCAGGGCTGGGGCACAGCGCACGGGGGAGGGGAGCCAGTGTATGGGGCGTCTCTCTCTCTCTCGGGATGTGTCCCATGGGTGGGGTGGGGTGGCGTGGTCTGTGGGGCGCTGAAGAAATCAGTCCCCTCCATCTCCTCCCTCTGGAAAACACCCAAGCCCTTGGAGAACTGCCCGCACCGCTACCGTGGGGGCCGGGACCCTCCTCTGTGTCCTCCTGTGGCCCAGTCCAAGGGGCCTGGGCCTGGCCGGGGCTGCATTGGACCCCAACCACCCTGGCGTGTGGACTCGCTAAAAATCGGCGATTAGATATTGGATTCCAGCGTCATTGAGGTCATTTCACTAATGAGTGCACCGCAAAGAGTTTCCTAATCCATCTGTGAGGGTGGCAACCGAAAGAGAATTTTAGAGCCGACAGAATAGGCGAGGAAAGGCATAGGAGATTTCCACACCCAGTAAGGAAGCCTTTCCCGAAATGGAAGAAAGAAAGGAGCAAACAGAGACACCGGTAGCCCCCCGCCCGGATGAGAGTCTGCCCCTGAGAGAAAGTACCCTGACCAGGTTCTCCCGTGGGTGGGTGGCGAGCTAGCGGCATTCAGAAGAGCGAGGCCCGCAGTCTGTGCAGAAGACACCTGCACTCGGGTGTGTGTGGCGGCACAATTCACAAGCAGCTCCAGATGTTAATCCAAGGAGAAGCCAGGGAGTTCCCAACGCCCCAGGTGTCCTCAGCCCACGACTGGCTGCTGTGGGAATGCGAAGCCCGGCTCCTTGTCTCAGAGCGGGGCAACCAGGAGGTGTGATGTCCACCCCGGGGTTCCCAGGAGGATCAGGCTGAAGCTGGGACTTGGCCTCAAAGTGTCCCCTCGCATGGCCACCCCCTTCCCCTTCCTGCTCCTCTACTCCTGGTGCCCCTCCATCCAGGGGCCAGACCTTAAAGAGTCACCCGCAAGAGAATCCTGGTCCCAAAGGAGCCTTCTGGGGGACCCGTGCTGAGAGAGGTTGTGGGCATGGCCCGCTGGGGCTCTGCCCGACCCAGGGCTGAGAGATGCAACCTCCCAGCTCTGGGTCCCTGCAGGAAGTGTTGGCAAGCACAGGGCCAGTCCTCCAAAGGCCCAGGTGCAGGGAGCCCAGGCCAAGCAGCCTGTGGAAGAAGCCACATGCTGTGCCACCCCGGGGAACACGACTGCAGGCCACGGCCCTTCCCACCTCCTCCTCCTCCTCCTCCTCCTCCTCCTCCCACCCCGCCCCCGCCCCCGCCCCCACATGGCACAGGGCCCAGAGACACCTCAGACACTTGCTACCCAAAGTGCAAAGGGCATCAGTTGCTCCTCCAAACCCCCCCCAGCCCAGCAGACCGCATTGTCCAGCCAGCCCCCGGGCCTCCCTGGGGTGCCCAGCACAAAAGTGCAGACACCCACCGGACCCTCAATCTCAGTTTTCGGATGTTTTTGCCACTCTAAGGACCCGCAGGCCAGCTGGGCCTTCTGGCAGGACAGAGAGCCCCGGAATCCGACGTGGAGAGCTGGGTGTACGTCCCCACGAGGAGGCGGTCCCCACCTCCGCGGCTATCCCCTTGCGGGGAGCGGCAGCCGTGGGGCCTCAGAGAAGACACCAGGCTGGGCCCCCACGGCACAGCGGGAGCACGTCCCCCGCAGGCCACTTAGCCACGGCGGCCAGCCGGCGGACGGTTGGGTTGCGCGAGACGCTGCGGCCGCCCTGCTACCGGGTTCCTGGGAGGGCGTCCTGGAACCAGCGTCCACACCAAGCCCTTGGAAGGCCCAGGCGACGGAGGAGCCCCGTCAGGCAGGGGCCGAGGACGGTGACGGCCCGGGCGGGGAGGAGCGTGTCAGGCAGGGGCAGAGGACGGTGACAGGTGACAGGCCGGGCGGGAAGGAGTCAGTCAGGCAGGGGCCGTGGAGGAGACGGGCTGGGTAAGGGTTAGGGTTAGAGTCAGGGCACAAGTCACAATCGCAAAGACCTGGAAGCCACCCGAGTGCCCATCGACCCACGAGTGGGTAAATAAAATGTGGCGCGTGGACACCACGGAGTGCTATTCGGCTATGAGGAGCAGCGGTGAGGGGGCACCTCTCGTGGTTCTCCTGGCCAGAGCTGGAACCCGTTCCAGTAAGCCAAGTATCCCAAGAATGGACACACGAGCACCACGTGCTCGCGCTCACCAGCAAATGGGTACGAACCGATGGACACCTAAGTGGACACAGAGGAATCACCTTCTTCGGGTGGGTGTCGGGCGGGTGGGGGGAGGGGATGGGCATACACATCCATTAGGAATGGGGTGGGTGCGCACCGACTGGGGGATGGGCGCACTTGAAGCTCTGACCCGAGGGGGGAGGCTGGGAGAGGGCAACGCACCCGACCTTAACATTGGTGCCCCCACAATATGCTGGAGCAACATGAGAGGTAAATGAATAAGAACACGGGGGGGGGGAGGGGGGCACGGGCAACACATGTCACCTTAAAACTTGGACTCCCATCATCTGCTTGAAAAGAGAGAGAAAAGAAAATGCAATAATAGAGATAAGAGACACTTTTTAAAAATAATGAATCCGGCCGGGCGCTGTGGCTCACGCCTGTAATCCTAGCTCTTGGGAGGCCGAGGCGGGCGGATTGCTCAAGGTCAGGAGTTCAAAACCAGCCTGAGCAAGAGCGAGACCCCGTCTCTACTATAAATAGAAAGAAATTAATTGGCCAACTGATATATATATAAAAAATTAGCGGGGCATGGTGGCGCATGCCTGCAGTCCCAGCTACCCGGGAGGCTGAGGCAGAAGGATCACTCGAGCCCAGGAGTTTGAAGTTGCTGTGAGCTAGGCTGACGCCACGGCACTCACTCTAGCCTGGGCAACAAACCGAGACTCTGTCTCAAAAAAAAAAAAAAAAAAATGAATCCGAAGAGAAAAGTAAAAGGAGGCCTGTGGAGCAGGTCTGGGTGTGACTCCGGATGCCCGAACATCAGGTGCCACCACCAAAGATTCCTACGTGTAGCCCATAGAACCCCAAAAGCAACGGGACGAGTTCTGGTCACATACTCCCTCAAAATGACATCCAGGCCTTCTTCTGGAACTCCCTCCCCTCTCAGACTCTCAAGGTTTCCTCCAGCGTGTCGGCTCCCACAGAGCAGACCTTTGGTCTGAGACCTGACTGTCCAGAAGCCACGCATGCTGCCGCGTGGCGGCGGTGTCACGGCTCGGGACAAGAGGAGGCCCCACGGTGCGGGCTGGGGCGCCAGGCACCGCGGCGGGCGCTGAGGGTGGGGGTCACCCCCACCCCGGGCCGCCCCCGCACTCCCAGAAACGCGACAGAACCAGAGGCAAAAAAAAAAAAAAAAAGAAGAAGAAGCCTACGGCACCCGGTATTCCCGGGCGGTCTCCCATCCAAGTTCTAACCAGGCCCGACCCTGCTTAGCTTCCGAGACCAGACGGGATCGGGCGCGTTCGGGGTGGTGTGGTCCTGGACGGCGGAGGGCGCCCCTGCCCCGCTCGAGAAGCCGAGCCTCTCTGCGCTTCCCCGCCGCCTCCTCCCGCCCCAGGCCCCGCGCCGGGCCGGGCCTGTTGAGTTCGCCGGCCGGGTCCCGTGGGCTCCGAGGGACGGGGTGACAGGCGGGGCGGGCAGGGAGCGGCGGGCCGGGGTTGGGGGCTGTCTCTCTATACACACACACTCACACTCACACTCACTCACTCACTCACACTCACACAAGATGCGCCTCCACGGCTGGACCCGCCAAGGTGGAGACCTTCCAGCCCCCCTCCTCTCCTCGCCTGGCCTCCTTCACCTCCCCGCCCCCCACCCCCAGCGCGCCTCCGGGGCCGCTGACTGCGCACGGGCGGGTGGGCGGGGCGGGGCGCTCGCCCTTTGACCCCAGCCAGGGGCCGCCCTCCCCCACAACCCCTTTCAGCTGTGCCCCCCACCCTGTGGCCCCGCGGCCGCCTATTCCCCCGGGCCAGGGCTGGGGCACAGCGCACGGGGGAGGGGAGCCAGTGTATGGGGCGTCTCTCTCTCTCTCGGGATGTGTCCCATGGGTGGGGTGGGGTGGCGTGGTCTGTGGGGCGCTGAAGAAATCAGTCCCCTCCATCTCCTCCCTCTGGAAAACACCCAAGCCCTTGGAGAACTGCCCGCACCGCTACCGTGGGGGCCGGGACCCTCCTCTGTGTCCTCCTGTGGCCCAGTCCAAGGGGCCTGGGCCTGGCCGGGGCTGCATTGGACCCCAACCACCCTGGCGTGTGGACTCGCTAAAAATCGGCGATTAGATATTGGATTCCAGCGTCATTGAGGTCATTTCACTAATGAGTGCACCGCAAAGAGTTTCCTAATCCATCTGTGAGGGTGGCAACCGAAAGAGAATTTTAGAGCCGACAGAATAGGCGAGGAAAGGCATAGGAGATTTCCACACCCAGTAAGGAAGCCTTTCCCGAAATGGAAGAAAGAAAGGAGCAAACAGAGACACCGGTAGCCCCCCGCCCGGATGAGAGTCTGCCCCTGAGAGAAAGTACCCTGACCAGGTTCTCCCGTGGGTGGGTGGCGAGCTAGCGGCATTCAGAAGAGCGAGGCCCGCAGTCTGTGCAGAAGACACCTGCACTCGGGTGTGTGTGGCGGCACAATTCACAAGCAGCTCCAGATGTTAATCCAAGGAGAAGCCAGGGAGTTCCCAACGCCCCAGGTGTCCTCAGCCCACGACTGGCTGCTGTGGGAATGCGAAGCCCGGCTCCTTGTCTCAGAGCGGGGCAACCAGGAGGTGTGATGTCCACCCCGGGGTTCCCAGGAGGATCAGGCTGAAGCTGGGACTTGGCCTGAAAGTGTCCCCTCGCATGGCCACCCCCTTCCCCTTCCTGCTCCTCTACTCCTGGTGCCCCTCCATCCAGGGGCCAGACCTTAAAGAGTCACCCGCAAGAGAATCCTGGTCCCAAAGGAGCCTTCTGGGGGACCCGTGCTGAGAGAGGTTGTGGGCATGGCCCGCTGGGGCTCTGCCCGACCCAGGGCTGAGAGATGCAACCTCCCAGCTCTGGGTCCCTGCAGGAAGTGTTGGCAAGCACAGGGCCAGTCCTCCAAAGGCCCAGGTGCAGGGAGCCCAGGCCAAGCAGCCTGTGGAAGAAGCCACATGCTGTGCCACCCCGGGGAACACGACTGCAGGCCACGGCCCTTCCCACCTCCTCCTCCTCCTCCTCCTCCTCCTCCTCCTCCCACCCCGCCCCCGCCCCCGCCCCCACATGGCACAGGGCCCAGAGACACCTCAGACACTTGCTACCCAAAGTGCAAAGGGCATCAGTTGCTCCTCCAAACCCCCCCCAGCCCAGCAGACCGCATTGTCCAGCCAGCCCCCGGGCCTCCCTGGGGTGCCCAGCACAAAAGTGCAGACACCCACCGGACCCTCAATCTCAGTTTTCGGATGTTTTTGCCACTCTAAGGACCCGCAGGCCAGCTGGGCCTTCTGGCAGGACAGAGAGCCCCGGAATCCGACGTGGAGAGCTGGGTGTACGTCCCCACGAGGAGGCGGTCCCCACCTCCGCGGCTATCCCCTTGCGGGGAGCGGCAGCCGTGGGGCCTCAGAGAAGACACCAGGCTGGGCCCCCACGGCACAGCGGGAGCACGTCCCCCGCAGGCCACTTAGCCACGGCGGCCAGCCGGCGGACGGTTGGGTTGCGCGAGACGCTGCGGCCGCCCTGCTACCGGGTTCCTGGGAGGGCGTCCTGGAACCAGCGTCCACACCAAGCCCTTGGAAGGCCCAGGCGACGGAGGAGCCCCGTCAGGCAGGGGCCGAGGACGGTGACGGCCCGGGCGGGGAGGAGCGTGTCAGGCAGGGGCAGAGGACGGTGACAGGTGACAGGCCGGGCGGGAAGGAGTCAGTCAGGCAGGGGCCGTGGAGGAGACGGGCTGGGTAAGGGTTAGGGTTAGAGTCAGGGCACAAGTCACAATCGCAAAGACCTGGAAGCCACCCGAGTGCCCATCGACCCACGAGTGGGTAAATAAAATGTGGCGCGTGGACACCACGGAGTGCTATTCGGCTATGAGGAGCAGCGGTGAGGGGGCACCTCTCGTGGTTCTCCTGGCCAGAGCTGGAACCCGTTCCAGTAAGCCAAGTATCCCAAGAATGGACACACGAGCACCACGTGCTCGCGCTCACCAGCAAATGGGTACGAACCGATGGACACCTAAGTGGACACAGAGGAATCACCTTCTTCGGGTGGGTGTCGGGCGGGTGGGGGGAGGGGATGGGCATACACATCCATTAGGAATGGGGTGGGTGCGCACCGACTGGGGGATGGGCGCACTTGAAGCTCTGACCCGAGGGGGGAGGCTGGGAGAGGGCAACGCACCCGACCTTAACATTGGTGCCCCCACAATATGCTGGAGCAACATGAGAGGTAAATGAATAAGAACACGGGGGGGGGGAGGGGGGCACGGGCAACACATGTCACCTTAAAACTTGGACTCCCATCATCTGCTTGAAAAGAGAGAGAAAAGAAAATGCAATAATAGAGATAAGAGACACTTTTTAAAAATAATGAATCCGGCCGGGCGCTGTGGCTCACGCCTGTAATCCTAGCTCTTGGGAGGCCGAGGCGGGCGGATTGCTCAAGGTCAGGAGTTCAAAACCAGCCTGAGCAAGAGCGAGACCCCGTCTCTACTATAAATAGAAAGAAATTAATTGGCCAACTGATATATATATAAAAAATTAGCGGGGCATGGTGGCGCATGCCTGCAGTCCCAGCTACCCGGGAGGCTGAGGCAGAAGGATCACTCGAGCCCAGGAGTTTGAAGTTGCTGTGAGCTAGGCTGACGCCACGGCACTCACTCTAGCCTGGGCAACAAACCGAGACTCTGTCTCAAAAAAAAAAAAAAAAAAATGAATCCGAAGAGAAAAGTAAAAGGAGGCCTGTGGAGCAGGTCTGGGTGTGACTCCGGATGCCCGAACATCAGGTGCCACCACCAAAGATTCCTACGTGTAGCCCATAGAACCCCAAAAGCAACGGGACGAGTTCTGGTCACATACTCCCTCAAAATGACATCCAGGCCTTCTTCTGGAACTCCCTCCCCTCTCAGACTCTCAAGGTTTCCTCCAGCGTGTCGGCTCCCACAGAGCAGACCTTTGGTCTGAGACCTGACTGTCCAGAAGCCACGCATGCTGCCGCGTGGCGGCGGTGTCACGGCTCGGGACAAGAGGAGGCCCCACGGTGCGGGCTGGGGCGCCAGGCACCGCGGCGGGCGCTGAGGGTGGGGGTCACCCCCACCCCGGGCCGCCCCCGCACTCCCAGAAACGCGACAGAACCAGAGGCAAAAAAAAAAAAAAAAGAAGAAGAAGCCTACGGCACCCGGTATTCCCGGGCGGTCTCCCATCCAAGTTCTAACCAGGCCCGACCCTGCTTAGCTTCCGAGACCAGACGGGATCGGGCGCGTTCGGGGTGGTGTGGTCGTGGACGGCGGAGGGCGCCCCTGCCCCGCTCGAGAAGCCGAGCCTCTCTGCGCTTCCCCGCCGCCTCCTCCCGCCCCAGGCCCCGCGCCGGGCCGGGCCTGTTGAGTTCGCCGGCCGGGTCCCGTGGGCTCCGAGGGACGGGGTGACCGGCGGGGCGGGCAGGGAGCGGCGGGCCGGGGTTGGGGGCTGTCTCTCTATACACACACACTCACACTCACACTCACTCACTCACTCACACTCACACAAGATGCGCCTCCACGGCTGGACCCGCCAAGGTGGAGACCTTCCAGCCCCCCTCCTCTCCTCGCCTGGCCTCCTTCACCTCCCCGCCCCCCACCCCCAGCGCGCCTCCGGGGCCGCTGACTGCGCACGGGCGGGTGGGCGGGGCGGGGCGCTCGCCCTTTGACCCCAGCCAGGGGCCGCCCTCCCCCACAACCCCTTTCAGCTGTGCCCCCCACCCTGTGGCCCCGCGGCCGCCTATTCCCCCGGGCCAGGGCTGGGGCACAGCGCACGGGGGAGGGGAGCCAGTGTATGGGGCGTCTCTCTCTCTCTCGGGATGTGTCCCATGGGTGGGGTGGGGTGGCGTGGTCTGTGGGGCGCTGAAGAAATCAGTCCCCTCCATCTCCTCCCTCTGGAAAACACCCAAGCCCTTGGAGAACTGCCCGCACCGCTACCGTGGGGGCCGGGACCCTCCTCTGTGTCCTCCTGTGGCCCAGTCCAAGGGGCCTGGGCCTGGCCGGGGCTGCATTGGACCCCAACCACCCTGGCGTGTGGACTCGCTAAAAATCGGCGATTAGATATTGGATTCCAGCGTCATTGAGGTCATTTCACTAATGAGTGCACCGCAAAGAGTTTCCTAATCCATCTGTGAGGGTGGCAACCGAAAGAGAATTTTAGAGCCGACAGAATAGGCGAGGAAAGGCATAGGAGATTTCCACACCCAGTAAGGAAGCCTTTCCCGAAATGGAAGAAAGAAAGGAGCAAACAGAGACACCGGTAGCCCCCCGCCCGGATGAGAGTCTGCCCCTGAGAGAAAGTACCCTGACCAGGTTCTCCCGTGGGTGGGTGGCGAGCTAGCGGCATTCAGAAGAGCGAGGCCCGCAGTCTGTGCAGAAGACACCTGCACTCGGGTGTGTGTGGCGGCACAATTCACAAGCAGCTCCAGATGTTAATCCAAGGAGAAGCCAGGGAGTTCCCAACGCCCCAGGTGTCCTCAGCCCACGACTGGCTGCTGTGGGAATGCGAAGCCCGGCTCCTTGTCTCAGAGCGGGGCAACCAGGAGGTGTGATGTCCACCCCGGGGTTCCCAGGAGGATCAGGCTGAAGCTGGGACTTGGCCTGAAAGTGTCCCCTCGCATGGCCACCCCCTTCCCCTTCCTGCTCCTCTACTCCTGGTGCCCCTCCATCCAGGGGCCAGACCTTAAAGAGTCACCCGCAAGAGAATCCTGGTCCCAAAGGAGCCTTCTGGGGGACCCGTGCTGAGAGAGGTTGTGGGCATGGCCCGCTGGGGCTCTGCCCGACCCAGGGCTGAGAGATGCAACCTCCCAGCTCTGGGTCCCTGCAGGAAGTGTTGGCAAGCACAGGGCCAGTCCTCCAAAGGCCCAGGTGCAGGGAGCCCAGGCCAAGCAGCCTGTGGAAGAAGCCACATGCTGTGCCACCCCGGGGAACACGACTGCAGGCCACGGCCCTTCCCACCTCCTCCTCCTCCTCCTCCTCCTCCTCCTCCTCCCACCCCGCCCCCGCCCCCGCCCCCACATGGCACAGGGCCCAGAGACACCTCAGACACTTGCTACCCAAAGTGCAAAGGGCATCAGTTGCTCCTCCAAACCCCCCCCAGCCCAGCAGACCGCATTGTCCAGCCAGCCCCCGGGCCTCCCTGGGGTGCCCAGCACAAAAGTGCAGACACCCACCGGACCCTCAATCTCAGTTTTCGGATGTTTTTGCCACTCTAAGGACCCGCAGGCCAGCTGGGCCTTCTGGCAGGACAGAGAGCCCCGGAATCCGACGTGGAGAGCTGGGTGTACGTCCCCACGAGGAGGCGGTCCCCACCTCCGCGGCTATCCCCTTGCGGGGAGCGGCAGCCGTGGGGCCTCAGAGAAGACACCAGGCTGGGCCCCCACGGCACAGCGGGAGCACGTCCCCCGCAGGCCACTTAGCCACGGCGGCCAGCCGGCGGACGGTTGGGTTGCGCGAGACGCTGCGGCCGCCCTGCTACCGGGTTCCTGGGAGGGCGTCCTGGAACCAGCGTCCACACCAAGCCCTTGGAAGGCCCAGGCGACGGAGGAGCCCCGTCAGGCAGGGGCCGAGGACGGTGACGGCCCGGGCGGGGAGGAGCGTGTCAGGCAGGGGCAGAGGACGGTGACAGGTGACAGGCCGGGCGGGAAGGAGTCAGTCAGGCAGGGGCCGTGGAGGAGACGGGCTGGGTAAGGGTTAGGGTTAGAGTCAGGGCACAAGTCACAATCGCAAAGACCTGGAAGCCACCCGAGTGCCCATCGACCCACGAGTGGGTAAATAAAATGTGGCGCGTGGACACCACGGAGTGCTATTCGGCTATGAGGAGCAGCGGTGAGGGGGCACCTCTCGTGGTTCTCCTGGCCAGAGCTGGAACCCGTTCCAGTAAGCCAAGTATCCCAAGAATGGACACACGAGCACCACGTGCTCGCGCTCACCAGCAAATGGGTACGAACCGATGGACACCTAAGTGGACACAGAGGAATCACCTTCTTCGGGTGGGTGTCGGGCGGGTGGGGGGAGGGGATGGGCATACACATCCATTAGGAATGGGGTGGGTGCGCACCGACTGGGGGATGGGCGCACTTGAAGCTCTGACCCGAGGGGGGAGGCTGGGAGAGGGCAACGCACCCGACCTTAACATTGGTGCCCCCACAATATGCTGGAGCAACATGAGAGGTAAATGAATAAGAACACGGGGGGGGGGAGGGGGGCACGGGCAACACATGTCACCTTAAAACTTGGACTCCCATCATCTGCTTGAAAAGAGAGAGAAAAGAAAATGCAATAATAGAGATAAGAGACACTTTTTAAAAATAATGAATCCGGCCGGGCGCTGTGGCTCACGCCTGTAATCCTAGCTCTTGGGAGGCCGAGGCGGGCGGATTGCTCAAGGTCAGGAGTTCAAAACCAGCCTGAGCAAGAGCGAGACCCCGTCTCTACTATAAATAGAAAGAAATTAATTGGCCAACTGATATATATATAAAAAATTAGCGGGGCATGGTGGCGCATGCCTGCAGTCCCAGCTACCCGGGAGGCTGAGGCAGAAGGATCACTCGAGCCCAGGAGTTTGAAGTTGCTGTGAGCTAGGCTGACGCCACGGCACTCACTCTAGCCTGGGCAACAAACCGAGACTCTGTCTCAAAAAAAAAAAAAAAAAAAATGAATCCGAAGAGAAAAGTAAAAGGAGGCCTGTGGAGCAGGTCTGGGTGTGACTCCGGATGCCCGAACATCAGGTGCCACCACCAAAGATTCCTACGTGTAGCCCATAGAACCCCAAAAGCAACGGGACGAGTTCTGGTCACATACTCCCTCAAAATGACATCCAGGCCTTCTTCTGGAACTCCCTCCCCTCTCAGACTCTCAAGGTTTCCTCCAGCGTGTCGGCTCCCACAGAGCAGACCTTTGGTCTGAGACCTGACTGTCCAGAAGCCACGCATGCTGCCGCGTGGCGGCGGTGTCACGGCTCGGGACAAGAGGAGGCCCCACGGTGCGGGCTGGGGCGCCAGGCACCGCGGCGGGCGCTGAGGGTGGGGGTCACCCCCACCCCGGGCCGCCCCCGCACTCCCAGAAACGCGACAGAACCAGAGGCAAAAAAAAAAAAAAAAGAAGAAGAAGCCTACGGCACCCGGTATTCCCGGGCGGTCTCCCATCCAAGTTCTAACCAGGCCCGACCCTGCTTAGCTTCCGAGACCAGACGGGATCGGGCGCGTTCGGGGTGGTGTGGTCGTGGACGGCGGAGGGCGCCCCTGCCCCGCTCGAGAAGCCGAGCCTCTCTGCGCTTCCCCGCCGCCTCCTCCCGCCCCAGGCCCCGCGCCGGGCCGGGCCTGTTGAGTTCGCCGGCCGGGTCCCGTGGGCTCCGAGGGACGGGGTGACAGGCGGGGCGGGCAGGGAGCGGCGGGCCGGGGTTGGGGGCTGTCTCTCTATACACACACACTCACACTCACACTCACTCACTCACTCACACTCACACAAGATGCGCCTCCACGGCTGGACCCGCCAAGGTGGAGACCTTCCAGCCCCCCTCCTCTCCTCGCCTGGCCTCCTTCACCTCCCCGCCCCCCACCCCCAGCGCGCCTCCGGGGCCGCTGACTGCGCACGGGCGGGTGGGCGGGGCGGGGCGCTCGCCCTTTGACCCCAGCCAGGGGCCGCCCTCCCCCACAACCCCTTTCAGCTGTGCCCCCCACCCTGTGGCCCCGCGGCCGCCTATTCCCCCGGGCCAGGGCTGGGGCACAGCGCACGGGGGAGGGGAGCCAGTGTATGGGGCGTCTCTCTCTCTCTCGGGATGTGTCCCATGGGTGGGGTGGGGTGGCGTGGTCTGTGGGGCGCTGAAGAAATCAGTCCCCTCCATCTCCTCCCTCTGGAAAACACCCAAGCCCTTGGAGAACTGCCCGCACCGCTACCGTGGGGGCCGGGACCCTCCTCTGTGTCCTCCTGTGGCCCAGTCCAAGGGGCCTGGGCCTGGCCGGGGCTGCATTGGACCCCAACCACCCTGGCGTGTGGACTCGCTAAAAATCGGCGATTAGATATTGGATTCCAGTGTCATTGAGGTCATTTCACTAATGAGTGCACCGCAAAGAGTTTCCTAATCCATCTGTGAGGGTGGCAACCGAAAGAGAATTTTAGAGCCGACAGAATAGGCGAGGAAAGGCATAGGAGATTTCCACACCCAGTAAGGAAGCCTTTCCCGAAATGGAAGAAAGAAAGGAGCAAACAGAGACACCGGTAGCCCCCCGCCCGGATGAGAGTCTGCCCCTGAGAGAAAGTACCCTGACCAGGTTCTCCCGTGGGTGGGTGGCGAGCTAGCGGCATTCAGAAGAGCGAGGCCCGCAGTCTGTGCAGAAGACACCTGCACTCGGGTGTGTGTGGCGGCACAATTCACAAGCAGCTCCAGATGTTAATCCAAGGAGAAGCCAGGGAGTTCCCAACGCCCCAGGTGTCCTCAGCCCACGACTGGCTGCTGTGGGAATGCGAAGCCCGGCTCCTTGTCTCAGAGCGGGGCAACCAGGAGGTGTGATGTCCACCCCGGGGTTCCCAGGAGGATCAGGCTGAAGCTGGGACTTGGCCTCAAAGTGTCCCCTCGCATGGCCACCCCCTTCCCCTTCCTGCTCCTCTACTCCTGGTGCCCCTCCATCCAGGGGCCAGACCTTAAAGAGTCACCCGCAAGAGAATCCTGGTCCCAAAGGAGCCTTCTGGGGGACCCGTGCTGAGAGAGGTTGTGGGCATGGCCCGCTGGGGCTCTGCCCGACCCAGGGCTGAGAGATGCAACCTCCCAGCTCTGGGTCCCTGCAGGAAGTGTTGGCAAGCACAGGGCCAGTCCTCCAAAGGCCCAGGTGCAGGGAGCCCAGGCCAAGCAGCCTGTGGAAGAAGCCACATGCTGTGCCACCCCGGGGAACACGACTGCAGGCCACGGCCCTTCCCACCTCCTCCTCCTCCTCCTCCTCCTCCTCCTCCTCCCACCCCGCCCCCGCCCCCGCCCCCACATGGCACAGGGCCCAGAGACACCTCAGACACTTGCTACCCAAAGTGCAAAGGGCATCAGTTGCTCCTCCAAACCCCCCCCAGCCCAGCAGACCGCATTGTCCAGCCAGCCCCCGGGCCTCCCTGGGGTGCCCAGCACAAAAGTGCAGACACCCACCGGACCCTCAATCTCAGTTTTCGGATGTTTTTGCCACTCTAAGGACCCGCAGGCCAGCTGGGCCTTCTGGCAGGACAGAGAGCCCCGGAATCCGACGTGGAGAGCTGGGTGTACGTCCCCACGAGGAGGCGGTCCCCACCTCCGCGGCTATCCCCTTGCGGGGAGCGGCAGCCGTGGGGCCTCAGAGAAGACACCAGGCTGGGCCCCCACGGCACAGCGGGAGCACGTCCCCCGCAGGCCACTTAGCCACGGCGGCCAGCCGGCGGACGGTTGGGTTGCGCGAGACGCTGCGGCCGCCCTGCTACCGGGTTCCTGGGAGGGCGTCCTGGAACCAGCGTCCACACCAAGCCCTTGGAAGGCCCAGGCGACGGAGGAGCCCCGTCAGGCAGGGGCCGAGGACGGTGACGGCCCGGGCGGGGAGGAGCGTGTCAGGCAGGGGCAGAGGACGGTGACAGGTGACAGGCCGGGCGGGAAGGAGTCAGTCAGGCAGGGGCCGTGGAGGAGACGGGCTGGGTAAGGGTTAGGGTTAGAGTCAGGGCACAAGTCACAATCGCAAAGACCTGGAAGCCACCCGAGTGCCCATCGACCCACGAGTGGGTAAATAAAATGTGGCGCGTGGACACCACGGAGTGCTATTCGGCTATGAGGAGCAGCGGTGAGGGGGCACCTCTCGTGGTTCTCCTGGCCAGAGCTGGAACCCGTTCCAGTAAGCCAAGTATCCCAAGAATGGACACACGAGCACCACGTGCTCGCGCTCACCAGCAAATGGGTACGAACCGATGGACACCTAAGTGGACACAGAGGAATCACCTTCTTCGGGTGGGTGTCGGGCGGGTGGGGGGAGGGGATGGGCATACACATCCATTAGGAATGGGGTGGGTGCGCACCGACTGGGGGATGGGCGCACTTGAAGCTCTGACCCGAGGGGGGAGGCTGGGAGAGGGCAACGCACCCGACCTTAACATTGGTGCCCCCACAATATGCTGGAGCAACATGAGAGGTAAATGAATAAGAACACGGGGGGGGGGAGGGGGGCACGGGCAACACATGTCACCTTAAAACTTGGACTCCCATCATCTGCTTGAAAAGAGAGAGAAAAGAAAATGCAATAATAGAGATAAGAGACACTTTTTAAAAATAATGAATCCGGCCGGGCGCTGTGGCTCACGCCTGTAATCCTAGCTCTTGGGAGGCCGAGGCGGGCGGATTGCTCAAGGTCAGGAGTTCAAAACCAGCCTGAGCAAGAGCGAGACCCCGTCTCTACTATAAATAGAAAGAAATTAATTGGCCAACTGATATATATATAAAAAATTAGCGGGGCATGGTGGCGCATGCCTGCAGTCCCAGCTACTCGGGAGGCTGAGGCAGAAGGATCACTCGAGCCCAGGAGTTTGAAGTTGCTGTGAGCTAGGCTGACGCCACGGCACTCACTCTAGCCTGGGCAACAAACCGAGACTCTGTCTCAAAAAAAAAAAAAAAAAAAATGAATCCGAAGAGAAAAGTAAAAGGAGGCCTGTGGAGCAGGTCTGGGTGTGACTCCGGATGCCCGAACATCAGGTGCCACCACCAAAGATTCCTACGTGTAGCCCATAGAACCCCAAAAGCAACGGGACGAGTTCTGGTCACATACTCCCTCAAAATGACATCCAGGCCTTCTTCTGGAACTCCCTCCCCTCTCAGACTCTCAAGGTTTCCTCCAGCGTGTCGGCTCCCACAGAGCAGACCTTTGGTCTGAGACCTGACTGTCCAGAAGCCACGCATGCTGCCGCGTGGCGGCGGTGTCACGGCTCGGGACAAGAGGAGGCCCCACGGTGCGGGCTGGGGCGCCAGGCACCGCGGCGGGCGCTGAGGGTGGGGGTCACCCCCACCCCGGGCCGCCCCCGCACTCCCAGAAACGCGACAGAACCAGAGGCAAAAAAAAAAAAAAAAGAAGAAGAAGCCTACGGCACCCGGTATTCCCGGGCGGTCTCCCATCCAAGTTCTAACCAGGCCCGACCCTGCTTAGCTTCCGAGACCAGACGGGATCGGGCGCGTTCGGGGTGGTGTGGTCGTGGACGGCGGAGGGCGCCCCTGCCCCGCTCGAGAAGCCGAGCCTCTCTGCGCTTCCCCGCCGCCTCCTCCCGCCCCAGGCCCCGCGCCGGGCCGGGCCTGTTGAGTTCGCCGGCCGGGTCCCGTGGGCTCCGAGGGACGGGGTGACAGGCGGGGCGGGCAGGGAGCGGCGGGCCGGGGTTGGGGGCTGTCTCTCTATACACACACACTCACACTCACACTCACTCACTCACTCACACTCACACAAGATGCGCCTCCACGGCTGGACCCGCCAAGGTGGAGACCTTCCAGCCCCCCTCCTCTCCTCGCCTGGCCTCCTTCACCTCCCCGCCCCCCACCCCCAGCGCGCCTCCAGGGCCGCTGACTGCGCACGGGCGGGTGGGCGGGGCGGGGCGCTCGCCCTTTGACCCCAGCCAGGGGCCGCCCTCCCCCACAACCCCTTTCAGCTGTGCCCCCCACCCTGTGGCCCCGCGGCCGCCTATTCCCCCGGGCCAGGGCTGGGGCACAGCGCACGGGGGAGGGGAGCCAGTGTATGGGGCGTCTCTCTCTCTCGGGATGTGTCCCATGGGTGGGGTGGGGTGGCGTGGTCTGTGGGGCGCTGAAGAAATCAGTCCCCTCCATCTCCTCCCTCTGGAAAACACCCAAGCCCTTGGAGAACTGCCCGCACCGCTACCGTGGGGGCCGGGACCCTCCTCTGTGTCCTCCTGTGGCCCAGTCCAAGGGGCCTGGGCCTGGCCGGGGCTGCATTGGACCCCAACCACCCTGGCGTGTGGACTCGCTAAAAATCGGCGATTAGATATTGGATTCCAGCGTCATTGAGGTCATTTCACTAATGAGTGCACCGCAAAGAGTTTCCTAATCCATCTGTGAGGGTGGCAACCGAAAGAGAATTTTAGAGCCGACAGAATAGGCGAGGAAAGGCATAGGAGATTTCCACACCCAGTAAGGAAGCCTTTCCCGAAATGGAAGAAAGAAAGGAGCAAACAGAGACACCGGTAGCCCCCCGCCCGGATGAGAGTCTGCCCCTGAGAGAAAGTACCCTGACCAGGTTCTCCCGTGGGTGGGTGGCGAGCTAGCGGCATTCAGAAGAGCGAGGCCCGCAGTCTGTGCAGAAGACACCTGCACTCGGGTGTGTGTGGCGGCACAATTCACAAGCAGCTCCAGATGTTAATCCAAGGAGAAGCCAGGGAGTTCCCAACGCCCCAGGTGTCCTCAGCCCACGACTGGCTGCTGTGGGAATGCGAAGCCCGGCTCCTTGTCTCAGAGCGGGGCAACCAGGAGGTGTGATGTCCACCCCGGGGTTCCCAGGAGGATCAGGCTGAAGCTGGGACTTGGCCTGAAAGTGTCCCCTCGCATGGCCACCCCCTTCCCCTTCCTGCTCCTCTACTCCTGGTGCCCCTCCATCCAGGGGCCAGACCTTAAAGAGTCACCCGCAAGAGAATCCTGGTCCCAAAGGAGCCTTCTGGGGGACCCGTGCTGAGAGAGGTTGTGGGCATGGCCCGCTGGGGCTCTGCCCGACCCAGGGCTGAGAGATGCAACCTCCCAGCTCTGGGTCCCTGCAGGAAGTGTTGGCAAGCACAGGGCCAGTCCTCCAAAGGCCCAGGTGCAGGGAGCCCAGGCCAAGCAGCCTGTGGAAGAAGCCACATGCTGTGCCACCCCGGGGAACACGACTGCAGGCCACGGCCCTTCCCACCTCCTCCTCCTCCTCCCACCCCGCCCCCGCCCCCGCCCCCACATGGCACAGGGCCCAGAGACACCTCAGACACTTGCTACCCAAAGTGCAAAGGGCATCAGTTGCTCCTCCAAACCCCCCCCAGCCCAGCAGACCGCATTGTCCAGCCAGCCCCCGGGCCTCCCTGGGGTGCCCAGCACAAAAGTGCAGACACCCACCGGACCCTCAATCTCAGTTTTCGGATGTTTTTGCCACTCTAAGGACCCGCAGGCCAGCTGGGCCTTCTGGCAGGACAGAGAGCCCCGGAATCCGACGTGGAGAGCTGGGTGTACGTCCCCACGAGGAGGCGGTCCCCACCTCCGCGGCTATCCCCTTGCGGGGAGCGGCAGCCGTGGGGCCTCAGAGAAGACACCAGGCTGGGCCCCCACGGCACAGCGGGAGCACGTCCCCCGCAGGCCACTTAGCGACGGCGGCCAGCCGGCGGACGGTTGGGTTGCGCGAGACGCTGCGGCCGCCCTGCTACCGGGTTCCTGGGAGGGCGTCCTGGAACCAGCGTCCACACCAAGCCCTTGGAAGGCCCAGGCGACGGAGGAGCCCCGTCAGGCAGGGGCCGAGGACGGTGACGGCCCGGGCGGGGAGGAGCGTGTCAGGCAGGGGCAGAGGACGGTGACAGGTGACAGGCCGGGCGGGAAGGAGTCAGTCAGGCAGGGGCCGTGGAGGAGACGGGCTGGGTAAGGGTTAGGGTTAGAGTCAGGGCACAAGTCACAATCGCAAAGACCTGGAAGCCACCCGAGTGCCCATCGACCCACGAGTGGGTAAATAAAATGTGGCGCGTGGACACCACGGAGTGCTATTCGGCTATGAGGAGCAGCGGTGAGGGGGCACCTCTCGTGGTTCTCCTGGCCAGAGCTGGAACCCGTTCCAGTAAGCCAAGTATCCCAAGAATGGACACACGAGCACCACGTGCTCGCGCTCACCAGCAAATGGGTACGAACCGATGGACACCTAAGTGGACACAGAGGAATCACCTTCTTCGGGTGGGTGTCGGGCGGGTGGGGGGAGGGGATGGGCATACACATCCATTAGGAATGGGGTGGGTGCGCACCGACTGGGGGATGGGCGCACTTGAAGCTCTGACCCGAGGGGGGAGGCTGGGAGAGGGCAACGCACCCGACCTTAACATTGGTGCCCCCACAATATGCTGGAGCAACATGAGAGGTAAATGAATAAGAACACGGGGGGGGGGAGGGGGGCACGGGCAACACATGTCACCTTAAAACTTGGACTCCCATCATCTGCTTGAAAAGAGAGAGAAAAGAAAATGCAATAATAGAGATAAGAGACACTTTTTAAAAATAATGAATCCGGCCGGGCGCTGTGGCTCACGCCTGTAATCCTAGCTCTTGGGAGGCCGAGGCGGGCGGATTGCTCAAGGTCAGGAGTTCAAAACCAGCCTGAGCAAGAGCGAGACCCCGTCTCTACTATAAATAGAAAGAAATTAATTGGCCAACTGATATATATATAAAAAATTAGCGGGGCATGGTGGCGCATGCCTGCAGTCCCAGCTACCCGGGAGGCTGAGGCAGAAGGATCACTCGAGCCCAGGAGTTTGAAGTTGCTGTGAGCTAGGCTGACGCCACGGCACTCACTCTAGCCTGGGCAACAAACCGAGACTCTGTCTCAAAAAAAAAAAAAAAAAAAAATGAATCCGAAGAGAAAAGTAAAAGGAGGCCTGTGGAGCAGGTCTGGGTGTGACTCCGGATGCCCGAACATCAGGTGCCACCACCAAAGATTCCTACGTGTAGCCCATAGAACCCCAAAAGCAACGGGACGAGTTCTGGTCACATACTCCCTCAAAATGACATCCAGGCCTTCTTCTGGAACTCCCTCCCCTCTCAGACTCTCAAGGTTTCCTCCAGCGTGTCGGCTCCCACAGAGCAGACCTTTGGTCTGAGACCTGACTGTCCAGAAGCCACGCATGCTGCCGCGTGGCGGCGGTGTCACGGCTCGGGACAAGAGGAGGCCCCACGGTGCGGGCTGGGGCGCCAGGCACCGCGGCGGGCGCTGAGGGTGGGGGTCACCCCCACCCCGGGCCGCCCCCGCACTCCCAGAAACGCGACAGAACCAGAGGCAAAAAAAAAAAAAAAAGAAGAAGAAGCCTACGGCACCCGGTATTCCCGGGCGGTCTCCCATCCAAGTTCTAACCAGGCCCGACCCTGCTTAGCTTCCGAGACCAGACGGGATCGGGCGCGTTCGGGGTGGTGTGGTCGTGGACGGCGGAGGGCGCCCCTGCCCCGCTCGAGAAGCCGAGCCTCTCTGCGCTTCCCCGCCGCCTCCTCCCGCCCCAGGCCCCGCGCCGGGCCGGGCCTGTTGAGTTCGCCGGCCGGGTCCCGTGGGCTCCGAGGGACGGGGTGACAGGCGGGGCGGGCAGGGAGCGGCGGGCCGGGGTTGGGGGCTGTCTCTCTATACACACACACTCACACTCACACTCACTCACTCACTCACACTCACACAAGATGCGCCTCCACGGCTGGACCCGCCAAGGTGGAGACCTTCCAGCCCCCCTCCTCTCCTCGCCTGGCCTCCTTCACCTCCCCGCCCCCCACCCCCAGCGCGCCTCCGGGGCCGCTGACTGCGCACGGGCGGGTGGGCGGGGCGGGGCGCTCGCCCTTTGACCCCATCCAGGGGCCGCCCTCCCCCACAACCCCTTTCAGCTGTGCCCCCCACCCTGTGGCCCCGCGGCCGCCTATTCCCCTGGGCCAGGGCTGGGGCACAGCGCACGGGGGAGGGGAGCCAGTGTATGGGGCGTCTCTCTCTCTCTCGGGATGTGTCCCATGGGTGGGGTGGGGTGGCGTGGTCTGTGGGGCGCTGAAGAAATCAGTCCCCTCCATCTCCTACCTCTGGGCCTGGCCGGGGCTGCATTGGACCCCAACCACCCTGGCGTGTGGACTCGTGTGGACTCGCTAAAAATCGGCGATTAGATATTGGATTCCAGCGTCATTGAGGTCATTTCACTAATGAGTGCACCGCAAAGAGTTTCCTAATCCATCTGTGAGGGTGGCAACCGAAAGAGAATTTTAGAGCCGACAGAATAGGCGAGGAAAGGCATAGGAGATTTCCACACCCAGTAAGGAAGCCTTTCCCGAAATGGAAGAAAGAAAGGAGCAAACAGAGACACCGGTAGCCCCCCGCCCGGATGAGAGTCTGCCCCTGAGAGAAAGTACCCTGACCAGGTTCTCCCGTGGGTGGGTGGCGAGCTAGCGGCATTCAGAAGAGCGAGGCCCGCAGTCTGTGCAGAAGACACCTGCACTCGGGTGTGTGTGGCGGCACAATTCACAAGCAGCTCCAGATGTTAATCCAAGGAGAAGCCAGGGAGTTCCCAACGCCCCAGGTGTCCTCAGCCCACGACTGGCTGCTGTGGGAATGCGAAGCCCGGCTCCTTGTCTCAGAGCGGGGCAACCAGGAGGTGTGATGTCCACCCCGGGGTTCCCAGGAGGATCAGGCTGAAGCTGGGACTTGGCCTCAAAGTGTCCCCTCGCATGGCCACCCCCTTCCCCTTCCTGCTCCTCTACTCCTGGTGCCCCTCCATCCAGGGGCCAGAACTTAAAGAGTCACCCGCAAGAGAATCCTGGTCCCAAAGGAGCCTTCTGGGGGACCCGTGCTGAGAGAGGTTGTGGGCATGGCCCGCTGGGGCTCTGCCCGACCCAGGGCTGAGAGATGCAACCTCCCAGCTCTGGGTCCCTGCAGGAAGTGTTGGCAAGCACAGGGCCAGTCCTCCAAAGGCCCAGGTGCAGGGAGCCCAGGCCAAGCAGCCTGTGGAAGAAGCCACATGCTGTGCCACCCCGGGGAACACGACTGCAGGCCACGGCCCTTCCCACCTCCTCCTCCTCCTCCTCCTCCTCCTCCTCCTCCCACCCCGCCCCCGCCCCCGCCCCCACATGGCACAGGGCCCAGAGACACCTCAGACACTTGCTACCCAAAGTGCAAAGGGCATCAGTTGCTCCTCCAAACCCCCCCCAGCCCAGCAGACCGCATTGTCCAGCCAGCCCCCGGGCCTCCCTGGGGTGCCCAGCACAAAAGTGCAGACACCCACCGGACCCTCAATCTCAGTTTTCGGATGTTTTTGCCACTCTAAGGACCCGCAGGCCAGCTGGGCCTTCTGGCAGGACAGAGAGCCCCGGAATCCGACGTGGAGAGCTGGGTGTACGTCCCCACGAGGAGGCGGTCCCCACCTCCGCGGCTATCCCCTTGCGGGGAGCGGCAGCCGTGGGGCCTCAGAGAAGACACCAGGCTGGGCCCCCACGGCACAGCGGGAGCACGTCCCCCGCAGGCCACTTAGCGACGGCGGCCAGCCGGCGGACGGTTGGGTTGCGCGAGACGCTGCGGCCGCCCTGCTACCGGGTTCCTGGGAGGGCGTCCTGGAACCAGCGTCCACACCAAGCCCTTGGAAGGCCCAGGCGACGGAGGAGCCCCGTCAGGCAGGGGCCGAGGACGGTGACGGCCCGGGCGGGGAGGAGCGTGTCAGGCAGGGGCAGAGGACGGTGACAGGTGACAGGCCGGGCGGGAAGGAGTCAGTCAGGCAGGGGCCGTGGAGGAGACGGGCTGGGTAAGGGTTAGGGTTAGAGTCAGGGCACAAGTCACAATCGCAAAGACCTGGAAGCCACCCGAGTGCCCATCGACCCACGAGTGGGTAAATAAAATGTGGCGCGTGGACACCACGGAGTGCTATTCGGCTATGAGGAGCAGCGGTGAGGGGGCACCTCTCGTGGTTCTCCTGGCCAGAGCTGGAACCCGTTCCAGTAAGCCAAGTATCCCAAGAATGGACACACGAGCACCACGTGCTCGCGCTCACCAGCAAATGGGTACGAACCGATGGACACCTAAGTGGACACAGAGGAATCACCTTCTTCGGGTGGGTGTCGGGCGGGTGGGGGGAGGGGATGGGCATACACATCCATTAGGAATGGGGTGGGTGCGCACCGACTGGGGGATGGGCGCACTTGAAGCTCTGACCCGAGGGGGGAGGCTGGGAGAGGGCAACGCACCCGACCTTAACATTGGTGCCCCCACAATATGCTGGAGCAACATGAGAGGTAAATGAATAAGAACACGGGGGGGGGAGGGGGGCACGGGCAACACATGTCACCTTAAAACTTGGACTCCCATCATCTGCTTGAAAAGAGAGAGAAAAGAAAATGCAATAATAGAGATAAGAGACACTTTTTAAAAATAATGAATCCGGCCGGGCGCTGTGGCTCACGCCTGTAATCCTAGCTCTTGGGAGGCCGAGGCGGGCGGATTGCTCAAGGTCAGGAGTTCAAAACCAGCCTGAGCAAGAGCGAGACCCCGTCTCTACTATAAATAGAAAGAAATTAATTGGCCAACTGATATATATATAAAAAATTAGCGGGGCATGGTGGCGCATGCCTGCAGTCCCAGCTACCCGGGAGGCTGAGGCAGAAGGATCACTCGAGCCCAGGAGTTTGAAGTTGCTGTGAGCTAGGCTGACGCCACGGCACTCACTCTAGCCTGGGCAACAAACCGAGACTCTGTCTCAAAAAAAAAAAAAAAAAAAAATGAATCCGAAGAGAAAAGTAAAAGGAGGCCTGTGGAGCAGGTCTGGGTGTGACTCCGGATGCCCGAACATCAGGTGCCACCACCAAAGATTCCTACGTGTAGCCCATAGAACCCCAAAAGCAACGGGACGAGTTCTGGTCACATACTCCCTCAAAATGACATCCAGGCCTTCTTCTGGAACTCCCTCCCCTCTCAGACTCTCAAGGTTTCCTCCAGCGTGTCGGCTCCCACAGAGCAGACCTTTGGTCTGAGACCTGACTGTCCAGAAGCCACGCATGCTGCCGCGTGGCGGCGGTGTCACGGCTCGGGACAAGAGGAGGCCCCACGGTGCGGGCTGGGGCGCCAGGCACCGCGGCGGGCGCTGAGGGTGGGGGTCACCCCCACCCCGGGCCGCCCCCGCACTCCCAGAAACGCGACAGAACCAGAGGCAAAAAAAAAAAAAAAAGAAGAAGAAGCCTACGGCACCCGGTATTCCCGGGCGGTCTCCCATCCAAGTTCTAACCAGGCCCGACCCTGCTTAGCTTCCGAGACCAGACGGGATCGGGCGCGTTCGGGGTGGTGTGGTCGTGGACGGCGGAGGGCGCCCCTGCCCCGCTCGAGAAGCCGAGCCTCTCTGCGCTTCCCCGCCGCCTCCTCCCGCCCCAGGCCCCGCGCCGGGCCGGGCCTGTTGAGTTCGCCGGCCGGGTCCCGTGGGCTCCGAGGGACGGGGTGACAGGCGGGGCGGGCAGGGAGCGGCGGGCCGGGGTTGGGGGCTGTCTCTCTATACACACACACTCACACTCACACTCACTCACTCACTCACACTCACACAAGATGCGCCTCCACGGCTGGACCCGCCAAGGTGGAGACCTTCCAGCCCCCCTCCTCTCCTCGCCTGGCCTCCTTCACCTCCCCGCCCCCCACCCCCAGCGCGCCTCCGGGGCCGCTGACTGCGCACGGGCGGGTGGGCGGGGCGGGGCGCTCGCCCTTTGACCCCAGCCAGGGGCCGCCCTCCCCCACAACCCCTTTCAGCTGTGCCCCCCACCCTGTGGCCCCGCGGCCGCCTATTCCCCCGGGCCAGGGCTGGGGCACAGCGCACGGGGGAGGGGAGCCAGTGTATGGGGCGTCTCTCTCTCTCTCGGGATGTGTCCCATGGGTGGGGTGGGGTGGCGTGGTCTGTGGGGCGCTGAAGAAATCAGTCCCCTCCATCTCCTCCCTCTGGAAAACACCCAAGCCCTTGGAGAACTGCCCGCACCGCTACCGTGGGGGCCGGGACCCTCCTCTGTGTCCTCCTGTGGCCCAGTCCAAGGGGCCTGGGCCTGGCCGGGGCTGCATTGGACCCCAACCACCCTGGCGTGTGGACTCGCTAAAAATCGGCGATTAGATATTGGATTCCAGCGTCATTGAGGTCATTTCACTAATGAGTGCACCGCAAAGAGTTTCCTAATCCATCTGTGAGGGTGGCAACCGAAAGAGAATTTTAGAGCCGACAGAATAGGCGAGGAAAGGCATAGGAGATTTCCACACCCAGTAAGGAAGCCTTTCCCGAAATGGAAGAAAGAAAGGAGCAAACAGAGACACCGGTAGCCCCCCGCCCGGATGAGAGTCTGCCCCTGAGAGAAAGTACCCTGACCAGGTTCTCCCGTGGGTGGGTGGCGAGCTAGCGGCATTCAGAAGAGCGAGGCCCGCAGTCTGTGCAGAAGACACCTGCACTCGGGTGTGTGTGGCGGCACAATTCACAAGCAGCTCCAGATGTTAATCCAAGGAGAAGCCAGGGAGTTCCCAACGCCCCAGGTGTCCTCAGCCCACGACTGGCTGCTGTGGGAATGCGAAGCCCGGCTCCTTGTCTCAGAGCGGGGCAACCAGGAGGTGTGATGTCCACCCCGGGGTTCCCAGGAGGATCAGGCTGAAGCTGGGACTTGGCCTGAAAGTGTCCCCTCGCATGGCCACCCCCTTCCCCTTCCTGCTCCTCTACTCCTGGTGCCCCTCCATCCAGGGGCCAGACCTTAAAGAGTCACCCGCAAGAGAATCCTGGTCCCAAAGGAGCCTTCTGGGGGACCCGTGCTGAGAGAGGTTGTGGGCATGGCCCGCTGGGGCTCTGCCCGACCCAGGGCTGAGAGATGCAACCTCCCAGCTCTGGGTCCCTGCAGGAAGTGTTGGCAAGCACAGGGCCAGTCCTCCAAAGGCCCAGGTGCAGGGAGCCCAGGCCAAGCAGCCTGTGGAAGAAGCCACATGCTGTGCCACCCCGGGGAACACGACTGCAGGCCACGGCCCTTCCCACCTCCTCCTCCTCCTCCTCCTCCTCCTCCTCCTCCCACCCCGCCCCCGCCCCCGCCCCCACATGGCACAGGGCCCAGAGACACCTCAGACACTTGCTACCCAAAGTGCAAAGGGCATCAGTTGCTCCTCCAAACCCCCCCCAGCCCAGCAGACCGCATTGTCCAGCCAGCCCCCGGGCCTCCCTGGGGTGCCCAGCACAAAAGTGCAGACACCCACCGGACCCTCAATCTCAGTTTTCGGATGTTTTTGCCACTCTAAGGACCCGCAGGCCAGCTGGGCCTTCTGGCAGGACAGAGAGCCCCGGAATCCGACGTGGAGAGCTGGGTGTACGTCCCCACGAGGAGGCGGTCCCCACCTCCGCGGCTATCCCCTTGCGGGGAGCGGCAGCCGTGGGGCCTCAGAGAAGACACCAGGCTGGGCCCCCACGGCACAGCGGGAGCACGTCCCCCGCAGGCCACTTAGCCACGGCGGCCAGCCGGCGGACGGTTGGGTTGCGCGAGACGCTGCGGCCGCCCTGCTACCGGGTTCCTGGGAGGGCGTCCTGGAACCAGCGTCCACACCAAGCCCTTGGAAGGCCCAGGCGACGGAGGAGCCCCGTCAGGCAGGGGCCGAGGACGGTGACGGCCCGGGCGGGGAGGAGCGTGTCAGGCAGGGGCAGAGGACGGTGACAGGTGACAGGCCGGGCGGGAAGGAGTCAGTCAGGCAGGGGCCGTGGAGGAGACGGGCTGGGTAAGGGTTAGGGTTAGAGTCAGGGCACAAGTCACAATCGCAAAGACCTGGAAGCCACCCGAGTGCCCATCGACCCACGAGTGGGTAAATAAAATGTGGCGCGTGGACACCACGGAGTGCTATTCGGCTATGAGGAGCAGCGGTGAGGGGGCACCTCTCGTGGTTCTCCTGGCCAGAGCTGGAACCCGTTCCAGTAAGCCAAGTATCCCAAGAATGGACACACGAGCACCACGTGCTCGCGCTCACCAGCAAATGGGTACGAACCGATGGACACCTAAGTGGACACAGAGGAATCACCTTCTTCGGGTGGGTGTCGGGCGGGTGGGGGGAGGGGATGGGCATACACATCCATTAGGAATGGGGTGGGTGCGCACCGACTGGGGGATGGGCGCACTTGAAGCTCTGACCCGAGGGGGGAGGCTGGGAGAGGGCAACGCACCCGACCTTAACATTGGTGCCCCCACAATATGCTGGAGCAACATGAGAGGTAAATGAATAAGAACACGGGGGGGGGAGGGGGGCACGGGCAACACATGTCACCTTAAAACTTGGACTCCCATCATCTGCTTGAAAAGAGAGAGAAAAGAAAATGCAATAATAGAGATAAGAGACACTTTTTAAAAATAATGAATCCGGCCGGGCGCTGTGGCTCACGCCTGTAATCCTAGCTCTTGGGAGGCCGAGGCGGGCGGATTGCTCAAGGTCAGGAGTTCAAAACCAGCCTGAGCAAGAGCGAGACCCCGTCTCTACTATAAATAGAAAGAAATTAATTGGCCAACTGATATATATATAAAAAATTAGCGGGGCATGGTGGCGCATGCCTGCAGTCCCAGCTACCCGGGAGGCTGAGGCAGAAGGATCACTCGAGCCCAGGAGTTTGAAGTTGCTGTGAGCTAGGCTGACGCCACGGCACTCACTCTAGCCTGGGCAACAAACCGAGACTCTGTCTCAAAAAAAAAAAAAAAAAAAAATGAATCCGAAGAGAAAAGTAAAAGGAGGCCTGTGGAGCAGGTCTGGGTGTGACTCCGGATGCCCGAACATCAGGTGCCACCACCAAAGATTCCTACGTGTAGCCCATAGAACCCCAAAAGCAACGGGACGAGTTCTGGTCACATACTCCCTCAAAATGACATCCAGGCCTTCTTCTGGAACTCCCTCCCCTCTCAGACTCTCAAGGTTTCCTCCAGCGTGTCGGCTCCCACAGAGCAGACCTTTGGTCTGAGACCTGACTGTCCAGAAGCCACGCATGCTGCCGCGTGGCGGCGGTGTCACGGCTCGGGACAAGAGGAGGCCCCACGGTGCGGGCTGGGGCGCCAGGCACCGCGGCGGGCGCTGAGGGTGGGGGTCACCCCCACCCCGGGCCGCCCCCGCACTCCCAGAAACGCGACAGAACCAGAGGCAAAAAAAAAAAAAAAAGAAGAAGAAGCCTACGGCACCCGGTATTCCCGGGCGGTCTCCCATCCAAGTTCTAACCAGGCCCGACCCTGCTTAGCTTCCGAGACCAGACGGGATCGGGCGCGTTCGGGGTGGTGTGGTCGTGGACGGCGGAGGGCGCCCCTGCCCCGCTCGAGAAGCCGAGCCTCTCTGCGCTTCCCCGCCGCCTCCTCCCGCCCCAGGCCCCGCGCCGGGCCGGGCCTGTTGAGTTCGCCGGCCGGGTCCCGTGGGCTCCGAGGGACGGGGTGACAGGCGGGGCGGGCAGGGAGCGGCGGGCCGGGGTTGGGGGCTGTCTCTCTATACACACACACTCACACTCACACTCACTCACTCACTCACACTCACACAAGATGCGCCTCCACGGCTGGACCCGCCAAGGTGGAGACCTTCCAGCCCCCCTCCTCTCCTCGCCTGGCCTCCTTCACCTCCCCGCCCCCCACCCCCAGCGCGCCTCCGGGGCCGCTGACTGCGCACGGGCGGGTGGGCGGGGCGGGGCGCTCGCCCTTTGACCCCAGCCAGGGGCCGCCCTCCCCCACAACCCCTTTCAGCTGTGCCCCCCACCCTGTGGCCCCGCGGCCGCCTATTCCCCCGGGCCAGGGCTGGGGCACAGCGCACGGGGGAGGGGAGCCAGTGTATGGGGCGTCTCTCTCTCTCTCTCGGGATGTGTCCCATGGGTGGGGTGGGGTGGCGTGGTCTGTGGGGCGCTGAAGAAATCAGTCCCCTCCATCTCCTCCCTCTGGAAAACACCCAAGCCCTTGGAGAACTGCCCGCACCGCTACCGTGGGGGCCGGGACCCTCCTCTGTGTCCTCCTGTGGCCCAGTCCAAGGGGCCTGGGCCTGGCCGGGGCTGCATTGGACCCCAACCACCCTGGCGTGTGGACTCGCTAAAAATCGGCGATTAGATATTGGATTCCAGCGTCATTGAGGTCATTTCACTAATGAGTGCACCGCAAAGAGTTTCCTAATCCATCTGTGAGGGTGGCAACCGAAAGAGAATTTTAGAGCCGACAGAATAGGCGAGGAAAGGCATAGGAGATTTCCACACCCAGTAAGGAAGCCTTTCCCGAAATGGAAGAAAGAAAGGAGCAAACAGAGACACCGGTAGCCCCCCGCCCGGATGAGAGTCTGCCCCTGAGAGAAAGTACCCTGACCAGGTTCTCCCGTGGGTGGGTGGCGAGCTAGCGGCATTCAGAAGAGCGAGGCCCGCAGTCTGTGCAGAAGACACCTGCACTCGGGTGTGTGTGGCGGCACAATTCACAAGCAGCTCCAGATGTTAATCCAAGGAGAAGCCAGGGAGTTCCCAACGCCCCAGGTGTCCTCAGCCCACGACTGGCTGCTGTGGGAATGCGAAGCCCGGCTCCTTGTCTCAGAGCGGGGCAACCAGGAGGTGTGATGTCCACCCCGGGGTTCCCAGGAGGATCAGGCTGAAGCTGGGACTTGGCCTCAAAGTGTCCCCTCGCATGGCCACCCCCTTCCCCTTCCTGCTCCTCTACTCCTGGTGCCCCTCCATCCAGGGGCCAGACCTTAAAGAGTCACCCGCAAGAGAATCCTGGTCCCAAAGGAGCCTTCTGGGGGACCCGTGCTGAGAGAGGTTGTGGGCATGGCCCGCTGGGGCTCTTCCCGACCCAGGGCTGAGAGATGCAACCTCCCAGCTCTGGGTCCCTGCAGGAAGTGTTGGCAAGCACAGGGCCAGTCCTCCAAAGGCCCAGGTGCAGGGAGCCCAGGCCAAGCAGCCTGTGGAAGAAGCCACATGCTGTGCCACCCCGGGGAACACGACTGCAGGCCACGGCCCTTCCCACCTCCTCCTCCTCCTCCTCCTCCTCCTCCTCCTCCCACCCCGCCCCCGCCCCCGCCCCCACATGGCACAGGGCCCAGAGACACCTCAGACACTTGCTACCCAAAGTGCAAAGGGCATCAGTTGCTCCTCCAAACCCCCCCCAGCCCAGCAGACCGCATTGTCCAGCCAGCCCCCGGGCCTCCCTGGGGTGCCCAGCACAAAAGTGCAGACACCCACCGGACCCTCAATCTCAGTTTTCGGATGTTTTTGCCACTCTAAGGACCCGCAGGCCAGCTGGGCCTTCTGGCAGGACAGAGAGCCCCGGAATCCGACGTGGAGAGCTGGGTGTACGTCCCCACGAGGAGGCGGTCCCCACCTCCGCGGCTATCCCCTTGCGGGGAGCGGCAGCCGTGGGGCCTCAGAGAAGACACCAGGCTGGGCCCCCACGGCACAGCGGGAGCACGTCCCCCGCAGGCCACTTAGCCACGGCGGCCAGCCGGCGGACGGTTGGGTTGCGCGAGACGCTGCGGCCGCCCTGCTACCGGGTTCCTGGGAGGGCGTCCTGGAACCAGCGTCCACACCAAGCCCTTGGAAGGCCCAGGCGACGGAGGAGCCCCGTCAGGCAGGGGCCGAGGACGGTGACGGCCCGGGCGGGGAGGAGCGTGTCAGGCAGGGGCAGAGGACGGTGACAGGTGACAGGCCGGGCGGGAAGGAGTCAGTCAGGCAGGGGCCGTGGAGGAGACGGGCTGGGTAAGGGTTAGGGTTAGAGTCAGGGCACAAGTCACAATCGCAAAGACCTGGAAGCCACCCGAGTGCCCATCGACCCACGAGTGGGTAAATAAAATGTGGCGCGTGGACACCACGGAGTGCTATTCGGCTATGAGGAGCAGCGGTGAGGGGGCACCTCTCGTGGTTCTCCTGGCCAGAGCTGGAACCCGTTCCAGTAAGCCAAGTATCCCAAGAATGGACACACGAGCACCACGTGCTCGCGCTCACCAGCAAATGGGTACGAACCGATGGACACCTAAGTGGACACAGAGGAATCACCTTCTTCGGGTGGGTGTCGGGCGGGTGGGGGGAGGGGATGGGCATACACATCCATTAGGAATGGGGTGGGTGCGCACCGACTGGGGGATGGGCGCACTTGAAGCTCTGACCCGAGGGGGGAGGCTGGGAGAGGGCAACGCACCCGACCTTAACATTGGTGCCCCCACAATATGCTGGAGCAACATGAGAGGTAAATGAATAAGAACACGGGGGGGGGGAGGGGGGCACGGGCAACACATGTCACCTTAAAACTTGGACTCCCATCATCTGCTTGAAAAGAGAGAGAAAAGAAAATGCAATAATAGAGATAAGAGACACTTTTTAAAAATAATGAATCCGGCCGGGCGCTGTGGCTCACGCCTGTAATCCTAGCTCTTGGGAGGCCGAGGCGGGCGGATTGCTCAAGGTCAGGAGTTCAAAACCAGCCTGAGCAAGAGCGAGACCCCGTCTCTACTATAAATAGAAAGAAATTAATTGGCCAACTGATATATATATAAAAAATTAGCGGGGCATGGTGGCGCATGCCTGCAGTCCCAGCTACTCGGGAGGCTGAGGCAGAAGGATCACTCGAGCCCAGGAGTTTGAAGTTGCTGTGAGCTAGGCTGACGCCACGGCACTCACTCTAGCCTGGGCAACAAACCGAGACTCTGTCTCAAAAAAAAAAAAAAAAAAAATGAATCCGAAGAGAAAAGTAAAAGGAGGCCTGTGGAGCAGGTCTGGGTGTGACTCCGGATGCCCGAACATCAGGTGCCACCACCAAAGATTCCTACGTGTAGCCCATAGAACCCCAAAAGCAACGGGACGAGTTCTGGTCACATACTCCCTCAAAATGACATCCAGGCCTTCTTCTGGAACTCCCTCCCCTCTCAGACTCTCAAGGTTTCCTCCAGCGTGTCGGCTCCCACAGAGCAGACCTTTGGTCTGAGACCTGACTGTCCAGAAGCCACGCATGCTGCCGCGTGGCGGCGGTGTCACGGCTCGGGACAAGAGGAGGCCCCACGGTGCGGGCTGGGGCGCCAGGCACCGCGGCGGGCGCTGAGGGTGGGGGTCACCCCCACCCCGGGCCGCCCCCGCACTCCCAGAAACGCGACAGAACCAGAGGCAAAAAAAAAAAAAAAAGAAGAAGAAGCCTACGGCACCCGGTATTCCCGGGCGGTCTCCCATCCAAGTTCTAACCAGGCCCGACCCTGCTTAGCTTCCGAGACCAGACGGGATCGGGCGCGTTCGGGGTGGTGTGGTCGTGGACGGCGGAGGGCGCCCCTGCCCCGCTCGAGAAGCCGAGCCTCTCTGCGCTTCCCCGCCGCCTCCTCCCGCCCCAGGCCCCGCGCCGGGCCGGGCCTGTTGAGTTCGCCGGCCGGGTCCCGTGGGCTCCGAGGGACGGGGTGACAGGCGGGGCGGGCAGGGAGCGGCGGGCCGGGGTTGGGGGCTGTCTCTCTATACACACACACTCACACTCACACTCACTCACTCACTCACACTCACACAAGATGCGCCTCCACGGCTGGACCCGCCAAGGTGGAGACCTTCCAGCCCCCCTCCTCTCCTCGCCTGGCCTCCTTCACCTCCCCGCCCCCCACCCCCAGCGCGCCTCCGGGGCCGCTGACTGCGCACGGGCGGGTGGGCGGGGCGGGGCGCTCGCCCTTTGACCCCAGCCAGGGGCCGCCCTCCCCCACAACCCCTTTCAGCTGTGCCCCCCACCCTGTGGCCCCGCGGCCGCCTATTCCCCCGGGCCAGGGCTGGGGCACAGCGCACGGGGGAGGGGAGCCAGTGTATGGGGCGTCTCTCTCTCTCTCGGGATGTGTCCCATGGGTGGGGTGGGGTGGCGTGGTCTGTGGGGCGCTGAAGAAATCAGTCCCCTCCATCTCCTCCCTCTGGAAAACACCCAAGCCCTTGGAGAACTGCCCGCACCGCTACCGTGGGGGCCGGGACCCTCCTCTGTGTCCTCCTGTGGCCCAGTCCAAGGGGCCTGGGCCTGGCCGGGGCTGCATTGGACCCCAACCACCCTGGCGTGTGGACTCGCTAAAAATCGGCGATTAGATATTGGATTCCAGCGTCATTGAGGTCATTTCACTAATGAGTGCACCGCAAAGAGTTTCCTAATCCATCTGTGAGGGTGGCAACCGAAAGAGAATTTTAGAGCCGACAGAATAGGCGAGGAAAGGCATAGGAGATTTCCACACCCAGTAAGGAAGCCTTTCCCGAAATGGAAGAAAGAAAGGAGCAAACAGAGACACCGGTAGCCCCCCGCCCGGATGAGAGTCTGCCCCTGAGAGAAAGTACCCTGACCAGGTTCTCCCGTGGGTGGGTGGCGAGCTAGCGGCATTCAGAAGAGCGAGGCCCGCAGTCTGTGCAGAAGACACCTGCACTCGGGTGTGTGTGGCGGCACAATTCACAAGCAGCTCCAGATGTTAATCCAAGGAGAAGCCAGGGAGTTCCCAACGCCCCAGGTGTCCTCAGCCCACGACTGGCTGCTGTGGGAATGCGAAGCCCGGCTCCTTGTCTCAGAGCGGGGCAACCAGGAGGTGTGATGTCCACCCCGGGGTTCCCAGGAGGATCAGGCTGAAGCTGGGACTTGGCCTGAAAGTGTCCCCTCGCATGGCCACCCCCTTCCCCTTCCTGCTCCTCTACTCCTGGTGCCCCTCCATCCAGGGGCCAGACCTTAAAGAGTCACCCGCAAGAGAATCCTGGTCCCAAAGGAGCCTTCTGGGGGACCCGTGCTGAGAGAGGTTGTGGGCATGGCCCGCTGGGGCTCTGCCCGACCCAGGGCTGAGAGATGCAACCTCCCAGCTCTGGGTCCCTGCAGGAAGTGTTGGCAAGCACAGGGCCAGTCCTCCAAAGGCCCAGGTGCAGGGAGCCCAGGCCAAGCAGCCTGTGGAAGAAGCCACATGCTGTGCCACCCCGGGGAACACGACTGCAGGCCACGGCCCTTCCCACCTCCTCCTCCTCCTCCTCCTCCTCCTCCTCCTCCCACCCCGCCCCCGCCCCCGCCCCCACATGGCACAGGGCCCAGAGACACCTCAGACACTTGCTACCCAAAGTGCAAAGGGCATCAGTTGCTCCTCCAAACCCCCCCCAGCCCAGCAGACCGCATTGTCCAGCCAGCCCCCGGGCCTCCCTGGGGTGCCCAGCACAAAAGTGCAGACACCCACCGGACCCTCAATCTCAGTTTTCGGATGTTTTTGCCACTCTAAGGACCCGCAGGCCAGCTGGGCCTTCTGGCAGGACAGAGAGCCCCGGAATCCGACGTGGAGAGCTGGGTGTACGTCCCCACGAGGAGGCGGTCCCCACCTCCGCGGCTATCCCCTTGCGGGGAGCGGCAGCCGTGGGGCCTCAGAGAAGACACCAGGCTGGGCCCCCACGGCACAGCGGGAGCACGTCCCCCGCAGGCCACTTAGCGACGGCGGCCAGCCGGCGGACGGTTGGGTTGCGCGAGACGCTGCGGCCGCCCTGCTACCGGGTTCCTGGGAGGGCGTCCTGGAACCAGCGTCCACACCAAGCCCTTGGAAGGCCCAGGCGACGGAGGAGCCCCGTCAGGCAGGGGCCGAGGACGGTGACGGCCCGGGCGGGGAGGAGCGTGTCAGGCAGGGGCAGAGGACGGTGACAGGTGACAGGCCGGGCGGGAAGGAGTCAGTCAGGCGGGGGCCGTGGAGGAGACGGGCTGGGTAAGGGTTAGGGTTAGAGTCAGGGCACAAGTCACAATCGCAAAGACCTGGAAGCCACCCGAGTGCCCATCGACCCACGAGTGGGTAAATAAAATGTGGCGCGTGGACACCACGGAGTGCTATTCGGCTATGAGGAGCAGCGGTGAGGGGGCACCTCTCGTGGTTCTCCTGGCCAGAGCTGGAACCCGTTCCAGTAAGCCAAGTATCCCAAGAATGGACACACGAGCACCACGTGCTCGCGCTCACCAGCAAATGGGTACGAACCGATGGACACCTAAGTGGACACAGAGGAATCACCTTCTTCGGGTGGGTGTCGGGCGGGTGGGGGGAGGGGATGGGCATACACATCCATTAGGAATGGGGTGGGTGCGCACCGACTGGGGGATGGGCGCACTTGAAGCTCTGACCCGAGGGGGGAGGCTGGGAGAGGGCAACGCACCCGACCTTAACATTGGTGCCCCCACAATATGCTGGAGCAACATGAGAGGTAAATGAATAAGAACACGGGGGGGGGGAGGGGGGCACGGGCAACACATGTCACCTTAAAACTTGGACTCCCATCATCTGCTTGAAAAGAGAGAGAAAAGAAAATGCAATAATAGAGATAAGAGACACTTTTTAAAAATAATGAATCCGGCCGGGCGCTGTGGCTCACGCCTGTAATCCTAGCTCTTGGGAGGCCGAGGCGGGCGGATTGCTCAAGGTCAGGAGTTCAAAACCAGCCTGAGCAAGAGCGAGACCCCGTCTCTACTATAAATAGAAAGAAATTAATTGGCCAACTGATATATATATAAAAAATTAGCGGGGCATGGTGGCGCATGCCTGCAGTCCCAGCTACCCGGGAGGCTGAGGCAGAAGGATCACTCGAGCCCAGGAGTTTGAAGTTGCTGTGAGCTAGGCTGACGCCACGGCACTCACTCTAGCCTGGGCAACAAACCGAGACTCTGTCTCAAAAAAAAAAAAAAAAAAAATGAATCCGAAGAGAAAAGTAAAAGGAGGCCTGTGGAGCAGGTCTGGGTGTGACTCCGGATGCCCGAACATCAGGTGCCACCACCAAAGATTCCTACGTGTAGCCCATAGAACCCCAAAAGCAACGGGACGAGTTCTGGTCACATACTCCCTCAAAATGACATCCAGGCCTTCTTCTGGAACTCCCTCCCCTCTCAGACTCTCAAGGTTTCCTCCAGCGTGTCGGCTCCCACAGAGCAGACCTTTGGTCTGAGACCTGACTGTCCAGAAGCCACGCATGCTGCCGCGTGGCGGCGGTGTCACGGCTCGGGACAAGAGGAGGCCCCACGGTGCGGGCTGGGGCGCCAGGCACCGCGGCGGGCGCTGAGGGTGGGGGTCACCCCCACCCCGGGCCGCCCCCGCACTCCCAGAAACGCGACAGAACCAGAGGCAAAAAAAAAAAAAAAAGAAGAAGAAGCCTACGGCACCCGGTATTCCCGGGCGGTCTCCCATCCAAGTTCTAACCAGGCCCGACCCTGCTTAGCTTCCGAGACCAGACGGGATCGGGCGCGTTCGGGGTGGTGTGGTCGTGGACGGCGGAGGGCGCCCCTGCCCCGCTCGAGAAGCCGAGCCTCTCTGCGCTTCCCCGCCGCCTCCTCCCGCCCCAGGCCCCGCGCCGCCGGGCCGGGCCTGTTGAGTTCGCCGGCCGGGTCCCGTGGGCTCCGAGGGACGGGGTGACAGGCGGGGCGGGCAGGGAGCGGCGGGCCGGGGTTGGGGGCTGTCTCTCTATACACACACACTCACACTCACACTCACTCACTCACTCACACTCACACAAGATGCGCCTCCACGGCTGGACCCGCCAAGGTGGAGACCTTCCAGCCCCCCTCCTCTCCTCGCCTGGCCTCCTTCACCTCCCCGCCCCCCACCCCCAGCGCGCCTCCGGGGCCGCTGACTGCGCACGGGCGGGTGGGCGGGGCGGGGCGCTCGCCCTTTGACCCCAGCCAGGGGCCGCCCTCCCCCACAACCCCTTTCAGCTGTGCCCCCCACCCTGTGGCCCCGCGGCCGCCTATTCCCCCGGGCCAGGGCTGGGGCACAGCGCACGGGGGAGGGGAGCCAGTGTATGGGGCGTCTCTCTCTCTCTCGGGATGTGTCCCATGGGTGGGGTGGGGTGGCGTGGTCTGTGGGGCGCTGAAGAAATCAGTCCCCTCCATCTCCTCCCTCTGGAAAACACCCAAGCCCTTGGAGAACTGCCCGCACCGCTACCGTGGGGGCCGGGACCCTCCTCTGTGTCCTCCTGTGGCCCAGTCCAAGGGGCCTGGGCCTGGCCGGGGCTGCATTGGACCCCAACCACCCTGGCGTGTGGACTCGCTAAAAATCGGCGATTAGATATTGGATTCCAGCGTCATTGAGGTCATTTCACTAATGAGTGCACCGCAAAGAGTTTCCTAATCCATCTGTGAGGGTGGCAACCGAAAGAGAATTTTAGAGCCGACAGAATAGGCGAGGAAAGGCATAGGAGATTTCCACACCCAGTAAGGAAGCCTTTCCCGAAATGGAAGAAAGAAAGGAGCAAACAGAGACACCGGTAGCCCCCCGCCCGGATGAGAGTCTGCCCCTGAGAGAAAGTACCCTGACCAGGTTCTCCCGTGGGTGGGTGGCGAGCTAGCGGCATTCAGAAGAGCGAGGCCCGCAGTCTGTGCAGAAGACACCTGCACTCGGGTGTGTGTGGCGGCACAATTCACAAGCAGCTCCAGATGTTAATCCAAGGAGAAGCCAGGGAGTTCCCAACGCCCCAGGTGTCCTCAGCCCACGACTGGCTGCTGTGGGAATGCGAAGCCCGGCTCCTTGTCTCAGAGCGGGGCAACCAGGAGGTGTGATGTCCACCCCGGGGTTCCCAGGAGGATCAGGCTGAAGCTGGGACTTGGCCTGAAAGTGTCCCCTCGCATGGCCACCCCCTTCCCCTTCCTGCTCCTCTACTCCTGGTGCCCCTCCATCCAGGGGCCAGACCTTAAAGAGTCACCCGCAAGAGAATCCTGGTCCCAAAGGAGCCTTCTGGGGGACCCGTGCTGAGAGAGGTTGTGGGCATGGCCCGCTGGGGCTCTGCCCGACCCAGGGCTGAGAGATGCAACCTCCCAGCTCTGGGTCCCTGCAGGAAGTGTTGGCAAGCACAGGGCCAGTCCTCCAAAGGCCCAGGTGCAGGGAGCCCAGGCCAAGCAGCCTGTGGAAGAAGCCACATGCTGTGCCACCCCGGGGAACACGACTGCAGGCCACGGCCCTTCCCACCTCCTCCTCCTCCTCCTCCTCCTCCTCCTCCTCCCACCCCGCCCCCGCCCCCGCCCCCACATGGCACAGGGCCCAGAGACACCTCAGACACTTGCTACCCAAAGTGCAAAGGGCATCAGTTGCTCCTCCAAACCCCCCCCAGCCCAGCAGACCGCATTGTCCAGCCAGCCCCCGGGCCTCCCTGGGGTGCCCAGCACAAAAGTGCAGACACCCACCGGACCCTCAATCTCAGTTTTCGGATGTTTTTGCCACTCTAAGGACCCGCAGGCCAGCTGGGCCTTCTGGCAGGACAGAGAGCCCCGGAATCCGACGTGGAGAGCTGGGTGTACGTCCCCACGAGGAGGCGGTCCCCACCTCCGCGGCTATCCCCTTGCGGGGAGCGGCAGCCGTGGGGCCTCAGAGAAGACACCAGGCTGGGCCCCCACGGCACAGCGGGAGCACGTCCCCCGCAGGCCACTTAGCGACGGCGGCCAGCCGGCGGACGGTTGGGTTGCGCGAGACGCTGCGGCCGCCCTGCTACCGGGTTCCTGGGAGGGCGTCCTGGAACCAGCGTCCACACCAAGCCCTTGGAAGGCCCAGGCGACGGAGGAGCCCCGTCAGGCAGGGGCCGAGGACGGTGACGGCCCGGGCGGGGAGGAGCGTGTCAGGCAGGGGCAGAGGACGGTGACAGGTGACAGGCCGGGCGGGAAGGAGTCAGTCAGGCAGGGGCCGTGGAGGAGACGGGCTGGGTAAGGGTTAGGGTTAGAGTCAGGGCACAAGTCACAATCGCAAAGACCTGGAAGCCACCCGAGTGCCCATCGACCCACGAGTGGGTAAATAAAATGTGGCGCGTGGACACCACGGAGTGCTATTCGGCTATGAGGAGCAGCGGTGAGGGGGCACCTCTCGTGGTTCTCCTGGCCAGAGCTGGAACCCGTTCCAGTAAGCCAAGTATCCCAAGAATGGACACACGAGCACCACGTGCTCGCGCTCACCAGCAAATGGGTACGAACCGATGGACACCTAAGTGGACACAGAGGAATCACCTTCTTCGGGTGGGTGTCGGGCGGGTGGGGGGAGGGGATGGGCATACACATCCATTAGGAATGGGGTGGGTGCGCACCGACTGGGGGATGGGCGCACTTGAAGCTCTGACCCGAGGGGGGAGGCTGGGAGAGGGCAACGCACCCGACCTTAACATTGGTGCCCCCACAATATGCTGGAGCAACATGAGAGGTAAATGAATAAGAACACGGGGGGGGGAGGGGGGCACGGGCAACACATGTCACCTTAAAACTTGGACTCCCATCATCTGCTTGAAAAGAGAGAGAAAAGAAAATGCAATAATAGAGATAAGAGACACTTTTTAAAAATAATGAATCCGGCCGGGCGCTGTGGCTCACGCCTGTAATCCTAGCTCTTGGGAGGCCGAGGCGGGCGGATTGCTCAAGGTCAGGAGTTCAAAACCAGCCTGAGCAAGAGCGAGACCCCGTCTCTACTATAAATAGAAAGAAATTAATTGGCCAACTGATATATATATAAAAAATTAGCGGGGCATGGTGGCGCATGCCTGCAGTCCCAGCTACCCGGGAGGCTGAGGCAGAAGGATCACTCGAGCCCAGGAGTTTGAAGTTGCTGTGAGCTAGGCTGACGCCACGGCACTCACTCTAGCCTGGGCAACAAACCGAGACTCTGTCTCAAAAAAAAAAAAAAAAAAAATGAATCCGAAGAGAAAAGTAAAAGGAGGCCTGTGGAGCAGGTCTGGGTGTGACTCCGGATGCCCGAACATCAGGTGCCACCACCAAAGATTCCTACGTGTAGCCCATAGAACCCCAAAAGCAACGGGACGAGTTCTGGTCACATACTCCCTCAAAATGACATCCAGGCCTTCTTCTGGAACTCCCTCCCCTCTCAGACTCTCAAGGTTTCCTCCAGCGTGTCGGCTCCCACAGAGCAGACCTTTGGTCTGAGACCTGACTGTCCAGAAGCCACGCATGCTGCCGCGTGGCGGCGGTGTCACGGCTCGGGACAAGAGGAGGCCCCACGGTGCGGGCTGGGGCGCCAGGCACCGCGGCGGGCGCTGAGGGTGGGGGTCACCCCCACCCCGGGCCGCCCCCGCACTCCCAGAAACGCGACAGAACCAGAGGCAAAAAAAAAAAAAAAAGAAGAAGAAGCCTACGGCACCCGGTATTCCCGGGCGGTCTCCCATCCAAGTTCTAACCAGGCCCGACCCTGCTTAGCTTCCGAGACCAGACGGGATCGGGCGCGTTCGGGGTGGTGTGGTCGTGGACGGCGGAGGGCGCCCCTGCCCCGCTCGAGAAGCCGAGCCTCTCTGCGCTTCCCCGCCGCCTCCTCCCGCCCCAGGCCCCGCGCCGGGCCGGGCCTGTTGAGTTCGCCGGCCGGGTCCCGTGGGCTCCGAGGGACGGGGTGACAGGCGGGGCGGGCAGGGAGCGGCGGGCCGGGGTTGGGGGCTGTCTCTCTATACACACACACTCACACTCACACTCACTCACTCACTCACACTCACACAAGATGCGCCTCCACGGCTGGACCCGCCAAGGTGGAGACCTTCCAGCCCCCCTCCTCTCCTCGCCTGGCCTCCTTCACCTCCCCGCCCCCCACCCCCAGCGCGCCTCCGGGGCCGCTGACTGCGCACGGGCGGGTGGGCGGGGCGGGGCGCTCGCCCTTTGACCCCAGCCAGGGGCCGCCCTCCCCCACAACCCCTTTCAGCTGTGCCCCCCACCCTGTGGCCCCGCGGCCGCCTATTCCCCCGGGCCAGGGCTGGGGCACAGCGCACGGGGGAGGGGAGCCAGTGTATGGGGCGTCTCTCTCTCTCTCGGGATGTGTCCCATGGGTGGGGTGGGGTGGCGTGGTCTGTGGGGCGCTGAAGAAATCAGTCCCCTCCATCTCCTCCCTCTGGAAAACACCCAAGCCCTTGGAGAACTGCCCGCACCGCTACCGTGGGGGCCGGGACCCTCCTCTGTGTCCTCCTGTGGCCCAGTCCAAGGGGCCTGGGCCTGGCCGGGGCTGCATTGGACCCCAACCACCCTGGCGTGTGGACTCGCTAAAAATCGGCGATTAGATATTGGATTCCAGCGTCATTGAGGTCATTTCACTAATGAGTGCACCGCAAAGAGTTTCCTAATCCATCTGTGAGGGTGGCAACCGAAAGAGAATTTTAGAGCCGACAGAATAGGCGAGGAAAGGCATAGGAGATTTCCACACCCAGTAAGGAAGCCTTTCCCGAAATGGAAGAAAGAAAGGAGCAAACAGAGACACCGGTAGCCCCCCGCCCGGATGAGAGTCTGCCCCTGAGAGAAAGTACCCTGACCAGGTTCTCCCGTGGGTGGGTGGCGAGCTAGCGGCATTCAGAAGAGCGAGGCCCGCAGTCTGTGCAGAAGACACCTGCACTCGGGTGTGTGTGGCGGCACAATTCACAAGCAGCTCCAGATGTTAATCCAAGGAGAAGCCAGGGAGTTCCCAACGCCCCAGGTGTCCTCAGCCCACGACTGGCTGCTGTGGGAATGCGAAGCCCGGCTCCTTGTCTCAGAGCGGGGCAACCAGGAGGTGTGATGTCCACCCCGGGGTTCCCAGGAGGATCAGGCTGAAGCTGGGACTTGGCCTGAAAGTGTCCCCTCGCATGGCCACCCCCTTCCCCTTCCTGCTCCTCTACTCCTGGTGCCCCTCCATCCAGGGGCCAGACCTTAAAGAGTCACCCGCAAGAGAATCCTGGTCCCAAAGGAGCCTTCTGGGGGACCCGTGCTGAGAGAGGTTGTGGGCATGGCCCGCTGGGGCTCTGCCCGACCCAGGGCTGAGAGATGCAACCTCCCAGCTCTGGGTCCCTGCAGGAAGTGTTGGCAAGCACAGGGCCAGTCCTCCAAAGGCCCAGGTGCAGGGAGCCCAGGCCAAGCAGCCTGTGGAAGAAGCCACATGCTGTGCCACCCCGGGGAACACGACTGCAGGCCACGGCCCTTCCCACCTCCTCCTCCTCCTCCTCCTCCTCCTCCTCCTCCCACCCCGCCCCCGCCCCCGCCCCCACATGGCACAGGGCCCAGAGACACCTCAGACACTTGCTACCCAAAGTGCAAAGGGCATCAGTTGCTCCTCCAAACCCCCCCCAGCCCAGCAGACCGCATTGTCCAGCCAGCCCCCGGGCCTCCCTGGGGTGCCCAGCACAAAAGTGCAGACACCCACCGGACCCTCAATCTCAGTTTTCGGATGTTTTTGCCACTCTAAGGACCCGCAGGCCAGCTGGGCCTTCTGGCAGGACAGAGAGCCCCGGAATCCGACGTGGAGAGCTGGGTGTACGTCCCCACGAGGAGGCGGTCCCCACCTCCGCGGCTATCCCCTTGCGGGGAGCGGCAGCCGTGGGGCCTCAGAGAAGACACCAGGCTGGGCCCCCACGGCACAGCGGGAGCACGTCCCCCGCAGGCCACTTAGCCACGGCGGCCAGCCGGCGGACGGTTGGGTTGCGCGAGACGCTGCGGCCGCCCTGCTACCGGGTTCCTGGGAGGGCGTCCTGGAACCAGCGTCCACACCAAGCCCTTGGAAGGCCCAGGCGACGGAGGAGCCCCGTCAGGCAGGGGCCGAGGACGGTGACGGCCCGGGCGGGGAGGAGCGTGTCAGGCAGGGGCAGAGGACGGTGACAGGTGACAGGCCGGGCGGGAAGGAGTCAGTCAGGCAGGGGCCGTGGAGGAGACGGGCTGGGTAAGGGTTAGGGTTAGAGTCAGGGCACAAGTCACAATCGCAAAGACCTGGAAGCCACCCGAGTGCCCATCGACCCACGAGTGGGTAAATAAAATGTGGCGCGTGGACACCACGGAGTGCTATTCGGCTATGAGGAGCAGCGGTGAGGGGGCACCTCTCGTGGTTCTCCTGGCCAGAGCTGGAACCCGTTCCAGTAAGCCAAGTATCCCAAGAATGGACACACGAGCACCACGTGCTCGCGCTCACCAGCAAATGGGTACGAACCGATGGACACCTAAGTGGACACAGAGGAATCACCTTCTTCGGGTGGGTGTCGGGCGGGTGGGGGGAGGGGATGGGCATACACATCCATTAGGAATGGGGTGGGTGCGCACCGACTGGGGGATGGGCGCACTTGAAGCTCTGACCCGAGGGGGGAGGCTGGGAGAGGGCAACGCACCCGACCTTAACATTGGTGCCCCCACAATATGCTGGAGCAACATGAGAGGTAAATGAATAAGAACACGGGGGGGGGAGGGGGGCACGGGCAACACATGTCACCTTAAAACTTGGACTCCCATCATCTGCTTGAAAAGAGAGAGAAAAGAAAATGCAATAATAGAGATAAGAGACACTTTTTAAAAATAATGAATCCGGCCGGGCGCTGTGGCTCACGCCTGTAATCCTAGCTCTTGGGAGGCCGAGGCGGGCGGATTGCTCAAGGTCAGGAGTTCAAAACCAGCCTGAGCAAGAGCGAGACCCCGTCTCTACTATAAATAGAAAGAAATTAATTGGCCAACTGATATATATATAAAAAATTAGCGGGGCATGGTGGCGCATGCCTGCAGTCCCAGCTACCCGGGAGGCTGAGGCAGAAGGATCACTCGAGCCCAGGAGTTTGAAGTTGCTGTGAGCTAGGCTGACGCCACGGCACTCACTCTAGCCTGGGCAACAAACCGAGACTCTGTCTCAAAAAAAAAAAAAAAAAAAAATGAATCCGAAGAGAAAAGTAAAAGGAGGCCTGTGGAGCAGGTCTGGGTGTGACTCCGGATGCCCGAACATCAGGTGCCACCACCACAGATTCCTACGTGTAGCCCATAGAACCCCAAAAGCAACGGGACGAGTTCTGGTCACATACTCCCTCAAAATGACATCCAGGCCTTCTTCTGGAACTCCCTCCCCTCTCAGACTCTCAAGGTTTCCTCCAGCGTGTCGGCTCCCACAGAGCAGACCTTTGGTCTGAGACCTGACTGTCCAGAAGCCACGCATGCTGCCGCGTGGCGGCGGTGTCACGGCTCGGGACAAGAGGAGGCCCCACGGTGCGGGCTGGGGCGCCAGGCACCGCGGTGGGCGCTGAGGGTGGGGGTCACCCCCACCCCGGGCCGCCCCCGCACTCCCAGAAACGCGACAGAACCAGAGGCAAAAAAAAAAAAAAAAAGAAGAAGAAGCCTACGGCACCCGGTATTCCCGGGCGGTCTCCCATCCAAGTTCTAACCAGGCCCGACCCTGCTTAGCTTCCGAGACCAGACGGGATCGGGCGCGTTCGGGGTGGTGTGGTCGTGGACGGCGGAGGGCGCCCCTGCCCCGCTCGAGAAGCCGAGCCTCTCTGCGCTTCCCCGCCGCCTCCTCCCGCCCCAGGCCCCGCGCCGGGCCGGGCCTGTTGAGTTCGCCGGCCGGGTCCCGTGGGCTCCGAGGGACGGGGTGACAGGCGGGGCGGGCAGGGAGCGGCGGGCCGGGGTTGGGGGCTGTCTCTCTATACACACACACTCACACTCACACTCACTCACTCACTCACACTCACACAAGATGCGCCTCCACGGCTGGACCCGCCAAGGTGGAGACCTTCCAGCCCCCCTCCTCTCCTCGCCTGGCCTCCTTCACCTCCCCGCCCCCCACCCCCAGCGCGCCTCCGGGGCCGCTGACTGCGCACGGGCGGGTGGGCGGGGCGGGGCGCTCGCCCTTTGACCCCAGCCAGGGGCCGCCCTCCCCCACAACCCCTTTCAGCTGTGCCCCCCACCCTGTGGCCCCGCGGCCGCCTATTCCCCCGGGCCAGGGCTGGGGCACAGCGCACGGGGGAGGGGAGCCAGTGTATGGGGCCTCTCTCTCTCTCTCTCGGGATGTGTCCCATGGGTGGGGTGGGGTGGCGTGGTCTGTGGGGCGCTGAAGAAATCAGTCCCCTCCATCTCCTCCCTCTGGAAAACACCCAAGCCCTTGGAGAACTGCCCGCACCGCTACCGTGGGGGCCGGGACCCTCCTCTGTGTCCTCCTGTGGCCCAGTCCAAGGGGCCTGGGCCTGGCCGGGGCTGCATTGGACCCCAACCACCCTGGCGTGTGGACTCGCTAAAAATCGGCGATTAGATATTGGATTCCAGCGTCATTGAGGTCATTTCACTAATGAGTGCACCGCAAAGAGTTTCCTAATCCATCTGTGAGGGTGGCAACCGAAAGAGAATTTTAGAGCCGACAGAATAGGCGAGGAAAGGCATAGGAGATTTCCACACCCAGTAAGGAAGCCTTTCCCGAAATGGAAGAAAGAAAGGAGCAAACAGAGACACCGGTAGCCCCCCGCCCGGATGAGAGTCTGCCCCTGAGAGAAAGTACCCTGACCAGGTTCTCCCGTGGGTGGGTGGCGAGCTAGCGGCATTCAGAAGAGCGAGGCCCGCAGTCTGTGCAGAAGACACCTGCACTCGGGTGTGTGTGGCGGCACAATTCACAAGCAGCTCCAGATGTTAATCCAAGGAGAAGCCAGGGAGTTCCCAACGCCCCAGGTGTCCTCAGCCCACGACTGGCTGCTGTGGGAATGCGAAGCCCGGCTCCTTGTCTCAGAGCGGGGCAACCAGGAGGTGTGATGTCCACCCCGGGGTTCCCAGGAGGATCAGGCTGAAGCTGGGACTTGGCCTGAAAGTGTCCCCTCGCATGGCCACCCCCTTCCCCTTCCTGCTCCTCTACTCCTGGTGCCCCTCCATCCAGGGGCCAGACCTTAAAGAGTCACCCGCAAGAGAATCCTGGTCCCAAAGGAGCCTTCTGGGGGACCCGTGCTGAGAGAGGTTGTGGGCATGGCCCGCTGGGGCTCTGCCCGACCCAGGGCTGAGAGATGCAACCTCCCAGCTCTGGGTCCCTGCAGGAAGTGTTGGCAAGCACAGGGCCAGTCCTCCAAAGGCCCAGGTGCAGGGAGCCCAGGCCAAGCAGCCTGTGGAAGAAGCCACATGCTGTGCCACCCCGGGGAACACGACTGCAGGCCACGGCCCTTCCCACCTCCTCCTCCTCCTCCTCCTCCTCCTCCTCCTCCCACCCCGCCCCCGCCCCCGCCCCCACATGGCACAGGGCCCAGAGACACCTCAGACACTTGCTACCCAAAGTGCAAAGGGCATCAGTTGCTCCTCCAAACCCCCCCCAGCCCAGCAGACCGCATTGTCCAGCCAGCCCCCGGGCCTCCCTGGGGTGCCCAGCACAAAAGTGCAGACACCCACCGGACCCTCAATCTCAGTTTTCGGATGTTTTTGCCACTCTAAGGACCCGCAGGCCAGCTGGGCCTTCTGGCAGGACAGAGAGCCCCGGAATCCGACGTGGAGAGCTGGGTGTACGTCCCCACGAGGAGGCGGTCCCCACCTCCGCGGCTATCCCCTTGCGGGGAGCGGCAGCCGTGGGGCCTCAGAGAAGACACCAGGCTGGGCCCCCACGGCACAGCGGGAGCACGTCCCCCGCAGGCCACTTAGCGACGGCGGCCAGCCGGCGGACGGTTGGGTTGCGCGAGACGCTGCGGCCGCCCTGCTACCGGGTTCCTGGGAGGGCGTCCTGGAACCAGCGTCCACACCAAGCCCTTGGAAGGCCCAGGCGACGGAGGAGCCCCGTCAGGCAGGGGCCGAGGACGGTGACGGCCCGGGCGGGGAGGAGCGTGTCAGGCAGGGGCAGAGGACGGTGACAGGTGACAGGCCGGGCGGGAAGGAGTCAGTCAGGCAGGGGCCGTGGAGGAGACGGGCTGGGTAAGGGTTAGGGTTAGAGTCAGGGCACAAGTCACAATCGCAAAGACCTGGAAGCCACCCGAGTGCCCATCGACCCACGAGTGGGTAAATAAAATGTGGCGCGTGGACACCACGGAGTGCTATTCGGCTATGAGGAGCAGCGGTGAGGGGGCACCTCTCGTGGTTCTCCTGGCCAGAGCTGGAACCCGTTCCAGTAAGCCAAGTATCCCAAGAATGGACACACGAGCACCACGTGCTCGCGCTCACCAGCAAATGGGTACGAACCGATGGACACCTAAGTGGACACAGAGGAATCACCTTCTTCGGGTGGGTGTCGGGCGGGTGGGGGGAGGGGATGGGCATACACATCCATTAGGAATGGGGTGGGTGCGCACCGACTGGGGGATGGGCGCACTTGAAGCTCTGACCCGAGGGGGGAGGCTGGGAGAGGGCAACGCACCCGACCTTAACATTGGTGCCCCCACAATATGCTGGAGCAACATGAGAGGTAAATGAATAAGAACACGGGGGGGGGAGGGGGGCACGGGCAACACATGTCACCTTAAAACTTGGACTCCCATCATCTGCTTGAAAAGAGAGAGAAAAGAAAATGCAATAATAGAGATAAGAGACACTTTTTAAAAATAATGAATCCGGCCGGGCGCTGTGGCTCACGCCTGTAATCCTAGCTCTTGGGAGGCCGAGGCGGGCGGATTGCTCAAGGTCAGGAGTTCAAAACCAGCCTGAGCAAGAGCGAGACCCCGTCTCTACTATAAATAGAAAGAAATTAATTGGCCAACTGATATATATATAAAAAATTAGCGGGGCATGGTGGCGCATGCCTGCAGTCCCAGCTACCCGGGAGGCTGAGGCAGAAGGATCACTCGAGCCCAGGAGTTTGAAGTTGCTGTGAGCTAGGCTGACGCCACGGCACTCACTCTAGCCTGGGCAACAAACCGAGACTCTGTCTCAAAAAAAAAAAAAAAAAAAAATGAATCCGAAGAGAAAAGTAAAAGGAGGCCTGTGGAGCAGGTCTGGGTGTGACTCCGGATGCCCGAACATCAGGTGCCACCACCAAAGATTCCTACGTGTAGCCCATAGAACCCCAAAAGCAACGGGACGAGTTCTGGTCACATACTCCCTCAAAATGACATCCAGGCCTTCTTCTGGAACTCCCTCCCCTCTCAGACTCTCAAGGTTTCCTCCAGCGTGTCGGCTCCCACAGAGCAGACCTTTGGTCTGAGACCTGACTGTCCAGAAGCCACGCATGCTGCCGCGTGGCGGCGGTGTCACGGCTCGGGACAAGAGGAGGCCCCACGGTGCGGGCTGGGGCGCCAGGCACCGCGGCGGGCGCTGAGGGTGGGGGTCACCCCCACCCCGGGCCGCCCCCGCACTCCCAGAAACGCGACAGAACCAGAGGCAAAAAAAAAAAAAAAAGAAGAAGAAGCCTACGGCACCCGGTATTCCCGGGCGGTCTCCCATCCAAGTTCTAACCAGGCCCGACCCTGCTTAGCTTCCGAGACCAGACGGGATCGGGCGCGTTCGGGGTGGTGTGGTCGTGGACGGCGGAGGGCGCCCCTGCCCCGCTCGAGAAGCCGAGCCTCTCTGCGCTTCCCCGCCGCCTCCTCCCGCCCCAGGCCCCGCGCCGGGCCGGGCCTGTTGAGTTCGCCGGCCGGGTCCCGTGGGCTCCGAGGGACGGGGTGACAGGCGGGGCGGGCAGGGAGCGGCGGGCCGGGGTTGGGGGCTGTCTCTCTATACACACACACTCACACTCACACTCACTCACTCACTCACACTCACACAAGATGCGCCTCCACGGCTGGACCCGCCAAGGTGGAGACCTTCCAGCCCCCCTCCTCTCCTCGCCTGGCCTCCTTCACCTCCCCGCCCCCCACCCCCAGCGCGCCTCCGGGGCCGCTGACTGCGCACGGGCGGGTGGGCGGGGCGGGGCGCTCGCCCTTTGACCCCAGCCAGGGGCCGCCCTCCCCCACAACCCCTTTCAGCTGTGCCCCCCACCCTGTGGCCCCGCGGCCGCCTATTCCCCCGGGCCAGGGCTGGGGCACAGCGCACGGGGGAGGGGAGCCAGTGTATGGGGCGTCTCTCTCTCTCTCTCGGGATGTGTCCCATGGGTGGGGTGGGGTGGCGTGGTCTGTGGGGCGCTGAAGAAATCAGTCCCCTCCATCTCCTCCCTCTGGAAAACACCCAAGCCCTTGGAGAACTGCCCGCACCGCTACCGTGGGGGCCGGGACCCTCCTCTGTGTCCTCCTGTGGCCCAGTCCAAGGGGCCTGGGCCTGGCCGGGGCTGCATTGGACCCCAACCACCCTGGCGTGTGGACTCGCTAAAAATCGGCGATTAGATATTGGATTCCAGCGTCATTGAGGTCATTTCACTAATGAGTGCACCGCAAAGAGTTTCCTAATCCATCTGTGAGGGTGGCAACCGAAAGAGAATTTTAGAGCCGACAGAATAGGCGAGGAAAGGCATAGGAGATTTCCACACCCAGTAAGGAAGCCTTTCCCGAAATGGAAGAAAGAAAGGAGCAAACAGAGACACCGGTAGCCCCCCGCCCGGATGAGAGTCTGCCCCTGAGAGAAAGTACCCTGACCAGGTTCTCCCGTGGGTGGGTGGCGAGCTAGCGGCATTCAGAAGAGCGAGGCCCGCAGTCTGTGCAGAAGACACCTGCACTCGGGTGTGTGTGGCGGCACAATTCACAAGCAGCTCCAGATGTTAATCCAAGGAGAAGCCAGGGAGTTCCCAACGCCCCAGGTGTCCTCAGCCCACGACTGGCTGCTGTGGGAATGCGAAGCCCGGCTCCTTGTCTCAGAGCGGGGCAACCAGGAGGTGTGATGTCCACCCCGGGGTTCCCAGGAGGATCAGGCTGAAGCTGGGACTTGGCCTGAAAGTGTCCCCTCGCATGGCCACCCCCTTCCCCTTCCTGCTCCTCTACTCCTGGTGCCCCTCCATCCAGGGGCCAGACCTTAAAGAGTCACCCGCAAGAGAATCCTGGTCCCAAAGGAGCCTTCTGGGGGACCCGTGCTGAGAGAGGTTGTGGGCATGGCCCGCTGGGGCTCTGCCCGACCCAGGGCTGAGAGATGCAACCTCCCAGCTCTGGGTCCCTGCAGGAAGTGTTGGCAAGCACAGGGCCAGTCCTCCAAAGGCCCAGGTGCAGGGAGCCCAGGCCAAGCAGCCTGTGGAAGAAGCCACATGCTGTGCCACCCCGGGGAACACGACTGCAGGCCACGGCCCTTCCCACCTCCTCCTCCTCCTCCTCCTCCTCCTCCTCCTCCCACCCCGCCCCCGCCCCCGCCCCCACATGGCACAGGGCCCAGAGACACCTCAGACACTTGCTACCCAAAGTGCAAAGGGCATCAGTTGCTCCTCCAAACCCCCCCCAGCCCAGCAGACCGCATTGTCCAGCCAGCCCCCGGGCCTCCCTGGGGTGCCCAGCACAAAAGTGCAGACACCCACCGGACCCTCAATCTCAGTTTTCGGATGTTTTTGCCACTCTAAGGACCCGCAGGCCAGCTGGGCCTTCTGGCAGGACAGAGAGCCCCGGAATCCGACGTGGAGAGCTGGGTGTACGTCCCCACGAGGAGGCGGTCCCCACCTCCGCGGCTATCCCCTTGCGGGGAGCGGCAGCCGTGGGGCCTCAGAGAAGACACCAGGCTGGGCCCCCACGGCACAGCGGGAGCACGTCCCCCGCAGGCCACTTAGCGACGGCGGCCAGCCGGCGGACGGTTGGGTTGCGCGAGACGCTGCGGCCGCCCTGCTACCGGGTTCCTGGGAGGGCGTCCTGGAACCAGCGTCCACACCAAGCCCTTGGAAGGCCCAGGCGACGGAGGAGCCCCGTCAGGCAGGGGCCGAGGACGGTGACGGCCCGGGCGGGGAGGAGCGTGTCAGGCAGGGGCAGAGGACGGTGACAGGTGACAGGCCGGGCGGGAAGGAGTCAGTCAGGCAGGGGCCGTGGAGGAGACGGGCTGGGTAAGGGTTAGGGTTAGAGTCAGGGCACAAGTCACAATCGCAAAGACCTGGAAGCCACCCGAGTGCCCATCGACCCACGAGTGGGTAAATAAAATGTGGCGCGTGGACACCACGGAGTGCTATTCGGCTATGAGGAGCAGCGGTGAGGGGGCACCTCTCGTGGTTCTCCTGGCCAGAGCTGGAACCCGTTCCAGTAAGCCAAGTATCCCAAGAATGGACACACGAGCACCACGTGCTCGCGCTCACCAGCAAATGGGTACGAACCGATGGACACCTAAGTGGACACAGAGGAATCACCTTCTTCGGGTGGGTGTCGGGCGGGTGGGGGGAGGGGATGGGCATACACATCCATTAGGAATGGGGTGGGTGCGCACCGACTGGGGGATGGGCGCACTTGAAGCTCTGACCCGAGGGGGGAGGCTGGGAGAGGGCAACGCACCCGACCTTAACATTGGTGCCCCCACAATATGCTGGAGCAACATGAGAGGTAAATGAATAAGAACACGGGGGGGGGAGGGGGGCACGGGCAACACATGTCACCTTAAAACTTGGACTCCCATCATCTGCTTGAAAAGAGAGAGAAAAGAAAATGCAATAATAGAGATAAGAGACACTTTTTAAAAATAATGAATCCGGCCGGGCGCTGTGGCTCACGCCTGTAATCCTAGCTCTTGGGAGGCCGAGGCGGGCGGATTGCTCAAGGTCAGGAGTTCAAAACCAGCCTGAGCAAGAGCGAGACCCCGTCTCTACTATAAATAGAAAGAAATTAATTGGCCAACTGATATATATATAAAAAATTAGCGGGGCATGGTGGCGCATGCCTGCAGTCCCAGCTACCCGGGAGGCTGAGGCAGAAGGATCACTCGAGCCCAGGAGTTTGAAGTTGCTGTGAGCTAGGCTGACGCCACGGCACTCACTCTAGCCTGGGCAACAAACCGAGACTCTGTCTCAAAAAAAAAAAAAAAAAAAAATGAATCCGAAGAGAAAAGTAAAAGGAGGCCTGTGGAGCAGGTCTGGGTGTGACTCCGGATGCCCGAACATCAGGTGCCACCACCAAAGATTCCTACGTGTAGCCCATAGAACCCCAAAAGCAACGGGACGAGTTCTGGTCACATACTCCCTCAAAATGACATCCAGGCCTTCTTCTGGAACTCCCTCCCCTCTCAGACTCTCAAGGTTTCCTCCAGCGTGTCGGCTCCCACAGAGCAGACCTTTGGTCTGAGACCTGACTGTCCAGAAGCCACGCATGCTGCCGCGTGGCGGCGGTGTCACGGCTCGGGACAAGAGGAGGCCCCACGGTGCGGGCTGGGGCGCCAGGCACCGCGGCGGGCGCTGAGGGTGGGGGTCACCCCCACCCCGGGCCGCCCCCGCACTCCCAGAAACGCGACAGAACCAGAGGCAAAAAAAAAAAAAAAAGAAGAAGAAGCCTACGGCACCCGGTATTCCCGGGCGGTCTCCCATCCAAGTTCTAACCAGGCCCGACCCTGCTTAGCTTCCGAGACCAGACGGGATCGGGCGCGTTCGGGGTGGTGTGGTCGTGGACGGCGGAGGGCGCCCCTGCCCCGCTCGAGAAGCCGAGCCTCTCTGCGCTTCCCCGCCGCCTCCTCCCGCCCCAGGCCCCGCGCCGGGCCGGGCCTGTTGAGTTCGCCGGCCGGGTCCCGTGGGCTCCGAGGGACGGGGTGACAGGCGGGGCGGGCAGGGAGCGGCGGGCCGGGGTTGGGGGCTGTCTCTCTATACACACACACTCACACTCACACTCACTCACTCACTCACACTCACACAAGATGCGCCTCCACGGCTGGACCCGCCAAGGTGGAGACCTTCCAGCCCCCCTCCTCTCCTCGCCTGGCCTCCTTCACCTCCCCGCCCCCCACCCCCAGCGCGCCTCCGGGGCCGCTGACTGCGCACGGGCGGGTGGGCGGGGCGGGGCGCTCGCCCTTTGACCCCAGCCAGGGGCCGCCCTCCCCCACAACCCCTTTCAGCTGTGCCCCCCACCCTGTGGCCCCGCGGCCGCCTATTCCCCCGGGCCAGGGCTGGGGCACAGCGCACGGGGGAGGGGAGCCAGTGTATGGGGCCTCTCTCTCTCTCTCTCGGGATGTGTCCCATGGGTGGGGTGGGGTGGCGTGGTCTGTGGGGCGCTGAAGAAATCAGTCCCCTCCATCTCCTCCCTCTGGAAAACACCCAAGCCCTTGGAGAACTGCCCGCACCGCTACCGTGGGGGCCGGGACCCTCCTCTGTGTCCTCCTGTGGCCCAGTCCAAGGGGCCTGGGCCTGGCCGGGGCTGCATTGGACCCCAACCACCCTGGCGTGTGGACTCGCTAAAAATCGGCGATTAGATATTGGATTCCAGCGTCATTGAGGTCATTTCACTAATGAGTGCACCGCAAAGAGTTTCCTAATCCATCTGTGAGGGTGGCAACCGAAAGAGAATTTTAGAGCCGACAGAATAGGCGAGGAAAGGCATAGGAGATTTCCACACCCAGTAAGGAAGCCTTTCCCGAAATGGAAGAAAGAAAGGAGCAAACAGAGACACCGGTAGCCCCCCGCCCGGATGAGAGTCTGCCCCTGAGAGAAAGTACCCTGACCAGGTTCTCCCGTGGGTGGGTGGCGAGCTAGCGGCATTCAGAAGAGCGAGGCCCGCAGTCTGTGCAGAAGACACCTGCACTCGGGTGTGTGTGGCGGCACAATTCACAAGCAGCTCCAGATGTTAATCCAAGGAGAAGCCAGGGAGTTCCCAACGCCCCAGGTGTCCTCAGCCCACGACTGGCTGCTGTGGGAATGCGAAGCCCGGCTCCTTGTCTCAGAGCGGGGCAACCAGGAGGTGTGATGTCCACCCCGGGGTTCCCAGGAGGATCAGGCTGAAGCTGGGACTTGGCCTCAAAGTGTCCCCTCGCATGGCCACCCCCTTCCCCTTCCTGCTCCTCTACTCCTGGTGCCCCTCCATCCAGGGGCCAGACCTTAAAGAGTCACCCGCAAGAGAATCCTGGTCCCAAAGGAGCCTTCTGGGGGACCCGTGCTGAGAGAGGTTGTGGGCATGGCCCGCTGGGGCTCTGCCCGACCCAGGGCTGAGAGATGCAACCTCCCAGCTCTGGGTCCCTGCAGGAAGTGTTGGCAAGCACAGGGCCAGTCCTCCAAAGGCCCAGGTGCAGGGAGCCCAGGCCAAGCAGCCTGTGGAAGAAGCCACATGCTGTGCCACCCCGGGGAACACGACTGCAGGCCACGGCCCTTCCCACCTCCTCCTCCTCCTCCTCCTCCTCCTCCTCCTCCCACCCCGCCCCCGCCCCCGCCCCCACATGGCACAGGGCCCAGAGACACCTCAGACACTTGCTACCCAAAGTGCAAAGGGCATCAGTTGCTCCTCCAAACCCCCCCCAGCCCAGCAGACCGCATTGTCCAGCCAGCCCCCGGGCCTCCCTGGGGTGCCCAGCACAAAAGTGCAGACACCCACCGGACCCTCAATCTCAGTTTTCGGATGTTTTTGCCACTCTAAGGACCCGCAGGCCAGCTGGGCCTTCTGGCAGGACAGAGAGCCCCGGAATCCGACGTGGAGAGCTGGGTGTACGTCCCCACGAGGAGGCGGTCCCCACCTCCGCGGCTATCCCCTTGCGGGGAGCGGCAGCCGTGGGGCCTCAGAGAAGACACCAGGCTGGGCCCCCACGGCACAGCGGGAGCACGTCCCCCGCAGGCCACTTAGCGACGGCGGCCAGCCGGCGGACGGTTGGGTTGCGCGAGACGCTGCGGCCGCCCTGCTACCGGGTTCCTGGGAGGGCGTCCTGGAACCAGCGTCCACACCAAGCCCTTGGAAGGCCCAGGCGACGGAGGAGCCCCGTCAGGCAGGGGCCGAGGACGGTGACGGCCCGGGCGGGGAGGAGCGTGTCAGGCAGGGGCAGAGGACGGTGACAGGTGACAGGCCGGGCGGGAAGGAGTCAGTCAGGCAGGGGCCGTGGAGGAGACGGGCTGGGTAAGGGTTAGGGTTAGAGTCAGGGCACAAGTCACAATCGCAAAGACCTGGAAGCCACCCGAGTGCCCATCGACCCACGAGTGGGTAAATAAAATGTGGCGCGTGGACACCACGGAGTGCTATTCGGCTATGAGGAGCAGCGGTGAGGGGGCACCTCTCGTGGTTCTCCTGGCCAGAGCTGGAACCCGTTCCAGTAAGCCAAGTATCCCAAGAATGGACACACGAGCACCACGTGCTCGCGCTCACCAGCAAATGGGTACGAACCGATGGACACCTAAGTGGACACAGAGGAATCACCTTCTTCGGGTGGGTGTCGGGCGGGTGGGGGGAGGGGATGGGCATACACATCCATTAGGAATGGGGTGGGTGCGCACCGACTGGGGGATGGGCGCACTTGAAGCTCTGACCCGAGGGGGGAGGCTGGGAGAGGGCAACGCACCCGACCTTAACATTGGTGCCCCCACAATATGCTGGAGCAACATGAGAGGTAAATGAATAAGAACACGGGGGGGGGAGGGGGGCACGGGCAACACATGTCACCTTAAAACTTGGACTCCCATCATCTGCTTGAAAAGAGAGAGAAAAGAAAATGCAATAATAGAGATAAGAGACACTTTTTAAAAATAATGAATCCGGCCGGGCGCTGTGGCTCACGCCTGTAATCCTAGCTCTTGGGAGGCCGAGGCGGGCGGATTGCTCAAGGTCAGGAGTTCAAAACCAGCCTGAGCAAGAGCGAGACCCCGTCTCTACTATAAATAGAAAGAAATTAATTGGCCAACTGATATATATATAAAAAATTAGCGGGGCATGGTGGCGCATGCCTGCAGTCCCAGCTACCCGGGAGGCTGAGGCAGAAGGATCACTCGAGCCCAGGAGTTTGAAGTTGCTGTGAGCTAGGCTGACGCCACGGCACTCACTCTAGCCTGGGCAACAAACCGAGACTCTGTCTCAAAAAAAAAAAAAAAAAAAAATGAATCCGAAGAGAAAAGTAAAAGGAGGCCTGTGGAGCAGGTCTGGGTGTGACTCCGGATGCCCGAACATCAGGTGCCACCACCAAAGATTCCTACGTGTAGCCCATAGAACCCCAAAAGCAACGGGACGAGTTCTGGTCACATACTCCCTCAAAATGACATCCAGGCCTTCTTCTGGAACTCCCTCCCCTCTCAGACTCTCAAGGTTTCCTCCAGCGTGTCGGCTCCCACAGAGCAGACCTTTGGTCTGAGACCTGACTGTCCAGAAGCCACGCATGCTGCCGCGTGGCGGCGGTGTCACGGCTCGGGACAAGAGGAGGCCCCACGGTGCGGGCTGGGGCGCCAGGCACCGCGGCGGGCGCTGAGGGTGGGGGTCACCCCCACCCCGGGCCGCCCCCGCACTCCCAGAAACGCGACAGAACCAGAGGCAAAAAAAAAAAAAGAAGAAGAAGAAGCCTACGGCACCCGGTATTCCCGGGCGGTCTCCCATCCAAGTTCTAACCAGGCCCGACCCTGCTTAGCTTCCGAGACCAGACGGGATCGGGCGCGTTCGGGGTGGTGTGGTCGTGGACGGCGGAGGGCGCCCCTGCCCCGCTCGAGAAGCCGAGCCTCTCTGCGCTTCCCCGCCGCCTCCTCCCGCCCCAGGCCCCGCGCCGGGCCGGGCCTGTTGAGTTCGCCGGCCGGGTCCCGTGGGCTCCGAGGGACGGGGTGACAGGCGGGGCGGGCAGGGAGCGGCGGGCCGGGGTTGGGGGCTGTCTCTCTATACACACACACTCACACTCACACTCACTCACTCACTCACACTCACACAAGATGCGCCTCCACGGCTGGACCCGCCAAGGTGGAGACCTTCCAGCCCCCCTCCTCTCCTCGCCTGGCCTCCTTCACCTCCCCGCCCCCCACCCCCAGCGCGCCTCCGGGGCCGCTGACTGCGCACGGGCGGGTGGGCGGGGCGGGGCGCTCGCCCTTTGACCCCAGCCAGGGGCCGCCCTCCCCCACAACCCCTTTCAGCTGTGCCCCCCACCCTGTGGCCCCGCGGCCGCCTATTCCCCCGGGCCAGGGCTGGGGCACAGCGCACGGGGGAGGGGAGCCAGTGTATGGGGCGTCTCTCTCTCTCTCTCGGGATGTGTCCCATGGGTGGGGTGGGGTGGCGTGGTCTGTGGGGCGCTGAAGAAATCAGTCCCCTCCATCTCCTCCCTCTGGAAAACACCCAAGCCCTTGGAGAACTGCCCGCACCGCTACCGTGGGGGCCGGGACCCTCCTCTGTGTCCTCCTGTGGCCCAGTCCAAGGGGCCTGGGCCTGGCCGGGGCTGCATTGGACCCCAACCACCCTGGCGTGTGGACTCGCTAAAAATCGGCGATTAGATATTGGATTCCAGCGTCATTGAGGTCATTTCACTAATGAGTGCACCGCAAAGAGTTTCCTAATCCATCTGTGAGGGTGGCAACCGAAAGAGAATTTTAGAGCCGACAGAATAGGCGAGGAAAGGCATAGGAGATTTCCACACCCAGTAAGGAAGCCTTTCCCGAAATGGAAGAAAGAAAGGAGCAAACAGAGACACCGGTAGCCCCCCGCCCGGATGAGAGTCTGCCCCTGAGAGAAAGTACCCTGACCAGGTTCTCCCGTGGGTGGGTGGCGAGCTAGCGGCATTCAGAAGAGCGAGGCCCGCAGTCTGTGCAGAAGACACCTGCACTCGGGTGTGTGTGGCGGCACAATTCACAAGCAGCTCCAGATGTTAATCCAAGGAGAAGCCAGGGAGTTCCCAACGCCCCAGGTGTCCTCAGCCCACGACTGGCTGCTGTGGGAATGCGAAGCCCGGCTCCTTGTCTCAGAGCGGGGCAACCAGGAGGTGTGATGTCCACCCCGGGGTTCCCAGGAGGATCAGGCTGAAGCTGGGACTTGGCCTGAAAGTGTCCCCTCGCATGGCCACCCCCTTCCCCTTCCTGCTCCTCTACTCCTGGTGCCCCTCCATCCAGGGGCCAGACCTTAAAGAGTCACCCGCAAGAGAATCCTGGTCCCAAAGGAGCCTTCTGGGGGACCCGTGCTGAGAGAGGTTGTGGGCATGGCCCGCTGGGGCTCTGCCCGACCCAGGGCTGAGAGATGCAACCTCCCAGCTCTGGGTCCCTGCAGGAAGTGTTGGCAAGCACAGGGCCAGTCCTCCAAAGGCCCAGGTGCAGGGAGCCCAGGCCAAGCAGCCTGTGGAAGAAGCCACATGCTGTGCCACCCCGGGGAACACGACTGCAGGCCACGGCCCTTCCCACCTCCTCCTCCTCCTCCTCCTCCTCCTCCTCCTCCCACCCCGCCCCCGCCCCCGCCCCCACATGGCACAGGGCCCAGAGACACCTCAGACACTTGCTACCCAAAGTGCAAAGGGCATCAGTTGCTCCTCCAAACCCCCCCCAGCCCAGCAGACCGCATTGTCCAGCCAGCCCCCGGGCCTCCCTGGGGTGCCCAGCACAAAAGTGCAGACACCCACCGGACCCTCAATCTCAGTTTTCGGATGTTTTTGCCACTCTAAGGACCCGCAGGCCAGCTGGGCCTTCTGGCAGGACAGAGAGCCCCGGAATCCGACGTGGAGAGCTGGGTGTACGTCCCCACGAGGAGGCGGTCCCCACCTCCGCGGCTATCCCCTTGCGGGGAGCGGCAGCCGTGGGGCCTCAGAGAAGACACCAGGCTGGGCCCCCACGGCACAGCGGGAGCACGTCCCCCGCAGGCCACTTAGCGACGGCGGCCAGCCGGCGGACGGTTGGGTTGCGCGAGACGCTGCGGCCGCCCTGCTACCGGGTTCCTGGGAGGGCGTCCTGGAACCAGCGTCCACACCAAGCCCTTGGAAGGCCCAGGCGACGGAGGAGCCCCGTCAGGCAGGGGCCGAGGACGGTGACGGCCCGGGCGGGGAGGAGCGTGTCAGGCAGGGGCAGAGGACGGTGACAGGTGACAGGCCGGGCGGGAAGGAGTCAGTCAGGCAGGGGCCGTGGAGGAGACGGGCTGGGTAAGGGTTAGGGTTAGAGTCAGGGCACAAGTCACAATCGCAAAGACCTGGAAGCCACCCGAGTGCCCATCGACCCACGAGTGGGTAAATAAAATGTGGCGCGTGGACACCACGGAGTGCTATTCGGCTATGAGGAGCAGCGGTGAGGGGGCACCTCTCGTGGTTCTCCTGGCCAGAGCTGGAACCCGTTCCAGTAAGCCAAGTATCCCAAGAATGGACACACGAGCACCACGTGCTCGCGCTCACCAGCAAATGGGTACGAACCGATGGACACCTAAGTGGACACAGAGGAATCACCTTCTTCGGGTGGGTGTCGGGCGGGTGGGGGGAGGGGATGGGCATACACATCCATTAGGAATGGGGTGGGTGCGCACCGACTGGGGGATGGGCGCACTTGAAGCTCTGACCCGAGGGGGGAGGCTGGGAGAGGGCAACGCACCCGACCTTAACATTGGTGCCCCCACAATATGCTGGAGCAACATGAGAGGTAAATGAATAAGAACACGGGGGGGGGAGGGGGGCACGGGCAACACATGTCACCTTAAAACTTGGACTCCCATCATCTGCTTGAAAAGAGAGAGAAAAGAAAATGCAATAATAGAGATAAGAGACACTTTTTAAAAATAATGAATCCGGCCGGGCGCTGTGGCTCACGCCTGTAATCCTAGCTCTTGGGAGGCCGAGGCGGGCGGATTGCTCAAGGTCAGGAGTTCAAAACCAGCCTGAGCAAGAGCGAGACCCCGTCTCTACTATAAATAGAAAGAAATTAATTGGCCAACTGATATATATATAAAAAATTAGCGGGGCATGGTGGCGCATGCCTGCAGTCCCAGCTACCCGGGAGGCTGAGGCAGAAGGATCACTCGAGCCCAGGAGTTTGAAGTTGCTGTGAGCTAGGCTGACGCCACGGCACTCACTCTAGCCTGGGCAACAAACCGAGACTCTGTCTCAAAAAAAAAAAAAAAAAAAAATGAATCCGAAGAGAAAAGTAAAAGGAGGCCTGTGGAGCAGGTCTGGGTGTGACTCCGGATGCCCGAACATCAGGTGCCACCACCAAAGATTCCTACGTGTAGCCCATAGAACCCCAAAAGCAACGGGACGAGTTCTGGTCACATACTCCCTCAAAATGACATCCAGGCCTTCTTCTGGAACTCCCTCCCCTCTCAGACTCTCAAGGTTTCCTCCAGCGTGTCGGCTCCCACAGAGCAGACCTTTGGTCTGAGACCTGACTGTCCAGAAGCCACGCATGCTGCCGCGTGGCGGCGGTGTCACGGCTCGGGACAAGAGGAGGCCCCACGGTGCGGGCTGGGGCGCCAGGCACCGCGGCGGGCGCTGAGGGTGGGGGTCACCCCCACCCCGGGCCGCCCCCGCACTCCCAGAAACGCGACAGAACCAGAGGCAAAAAAAAAAAAAAAAGAAGAAGAAGCCTACGGCACCCGGTATTCCCGGGCGGTCTCCCATCCAAGTTCTAACCAGGCCCGACCCTGCTTAGCTTCCGAGACCAGACGGGATCGGGCGCGTTCGGGGTGGTGTGGTCGTGGACGGCGGAGGGCGCCCCTGCCCCGCTCGAGAAGCCGAGCCTCTCTGCGCTTCCCCGCCGCCTCCTCCCGCCCCAGGCCCCGCGCCGGGCCGGGCCTGTTGAGTTCGCCGGCCGGGTCCCGTGGGCTCCGAGGGACGGGGTGACAGGCGGGGCGGGCAGGGAGCGGCGGGCCGGGGTTGGGGGCTGTCTCTCTATACACACACACTCACACTCACACTCACTCACTCACTCACACTCACACAAGATGCGCCTCCACGGCTGGACCCGCCAAGGTGGAGACCTTCCAGCCCCCCTCCTCTCCTCGCCTGGCCTCCTTCACCTCCCCGCCCCCCACCCCCAGCGCGCCTCCGGGGCCGCTGACTGCGCACGGGCGGGTGGGCGGGGCGGGGCGCTCGCCCTTTGACCCCAGCCAGGGGCCGCCCTCCCCCACAACCCCTTTCAGCTGTGCCCCCCACCCTGTGGCCCCGCGGCCGCCTATTCCCCCGGGCCAGGGCTGGGGCACAGCGCACGGGGGAGGGGAGCCAGTGTATGGGGCGTCTCTCTCTCTCTCTCGGGATGTGTCCCATGGGTGGGGTGGGGTGGCGTGGTCTGTGGGGCGCTGAAGAAATCAGTCCCCTCCATCTCCTCCCTCTGGAAAACACCCAAGCCCTTGGAGAACTGCCCGCACCGCTACCGTGGGGGCCGGGACCCTCCTCTGTGTCCTCCTGTGGCCCAGTCCAAGGGGCCTGGGCCTGGCCGGGGCTGCATTGGACCCCAACCACCCTGGCGTGTGGACTCGCTAAAAATCGGCGATTAGATATTGGATTCCAGCGTCATTGAGGTCATTTCACTAATGAGTGCACCGCAAAGAGTTTCCTAATCCATCTGTGAGGGTGGCAACCGAAAGAGAATTTTAGAGCCGACAGAATAGGCGAGGAAAGGCATAGGAGATTTCCACACCCAGTAAGGAAGCCTTTCCCGAAATGGAAGAAAGAAAGGAGCAAACAGAGACACCGGTAGCCCCCCGCCCGGATGAGAGTCTGCCCCTGAGAGAAAGTACCCTGACCAGGTTCTCCCGTGGGTGGGTGGCGAGCTAGCGGCATTCAGAAGAGCGAGGCCCGCAGTCTGTGCAGAAGACACCTGCACTCGGGTGTGTGTGGCGGCACAATTCACAAGCAGCTCCAGATGTTAATCCAAGGAGAAGCCAGGGAGTTCCCAACGCCCCAGGTGTCCTCAGCCCACGACTGGCTGCTGTGGGAATGCGAAGCCCGGCTCCTTGTCTCAGAGCGGGGCAACCAGGAGGTGTGATGTCCACCCCGGGGTTCCCAGGAGGATCAGGCTGAAGCTGGGACTTGGCCTGAAAGTGTCCCCTCGCATGGCCACCCCCTTCCCCTTCCTGCTCCTCTACTCCTGGTGCCCCTCCATCCAGGGGCCAGACCTTAAAGAGTCACCCGCAAGAGAATCCTGGTCCCAAAGGAGCCTTCTGGGGGACCCGTGCTGAGAGAGGTTGTGGGCATGGCCCGCTGGGGCTCTGCCCGACCCAGGGCTGAGAGATGCAACCTCCCAGCTCTGGGTCCCTGCAGGAAGTGTTGGCAAGCACAGGGCCAGTCCTCCAAAGGCCCAGGTGCAGGGAGCCCAGGCCAAGCAGCCTGTGGAAGAAGCCACATGCTGTGCCACCCCGGGGAACACGACTGCAGGCCACGGCCCTTCCCACCTCCTCCTCCTCCTCCTCCTCCTCCTCCTCCTCCCACCCCGCCCCCGCCCCCGCCCCCACATGGCACAGGGCCCAGAGACACCTCAGACACTTGCTACCCAAAGTGCAAAGGGCATCAGTTGCTCCTCCAAACCCCCCCCAGCCCAGCAGACCGCATTGTCCAGCCAGCCCCCGGGCCTCCCTGGGGTGCCCAGCACAAAAGTGCAGACACCCACCGGACCCTCAATCTCAGTTTTCGGATGTTTTTGCCACTCTAAGGACCCGCAGGCCAGCTGGGCCTTCTGGCAGGACAGAGAGCCCCGGAATCCGACGTGGAGAGCTGGGTGTACGTCCCCACGAGGAGGCGGTCCCCACCTCCGCGGCTATCCCCTTGCGGGGAGCGGCAGCCGTGGGGCCTCAGAGAAGACACCAGGCTGGGCCCCCACGGCACAGCGGGAGCACGTCCCCCGCAGGCCACTTAGCGACGGCGGCCAGCCGGCGGACGGTTGGGTTGCGCGAGACGCTGCGGCCGCCCTGCTACCGGGTTCCTGGGAGGGCGTCCTGGAACCAGCGTCCACACCAAGCCCTTGGAAGGCCCAGGCGACGGAGGAGCCCCGTCAGGCAGGGGCCGAGGACGGTGACGGCCCGGGCGGGGAGGAGCGTGTCAGGCAGGGGCAGAGGACGGTGACAGGTGACAGGCCGGGCGGGAAGGAGTCAGTCAGGCAGGGGCCGTGGAGGAGACGGGCTGGGTAAGGGTTAGGGTTAGAGTCAGGGCACAAGTCACAATCGCAAAGACCTGGAAGCCACCCGAGTGCCCATCGACCCACGAGTGGGTAAATAAAATGTGGCGCGTGGACACCACGGAGTGCTATTCGGCTATGAGGAGCAGCGGTGAGGGGGCACCTCTCGTGGTTCTCCTGGCCAGAGCTGGAACCCGTTCCAGTAAGCCAAGTATCCCAAGAATGGACACACGAGCACCACGTGCTCGCGCTCACCAGCAAATGGGTACGAACCGATGGACACCTAAGTGGACACAGAGGAATCACCTTCTTCGGGTGGGTGTCGGGCGGGTGGGGGGAGGGGATGGGCATACACATCCATTAGGAATGGGGTGGGTGCGCACCGACTGGGGGATGGGCGCACTTGAAGCTCTGACCCGAGGGGGGAGGCTGGGAGAGGGCAACGCACCCGACCTTAACATTGGTGCCCCCACAATATGCTGGAGCAACATGAGAGGTAAATGAATAAGAACACGGGGGGGGGAGGGGGGCACGGGCAACACATGTCACCTTAAAACTTGGACTCCCATCATCTGCTTGAAAAGAGAGAGAAAAGAAAATGCAATAATAGAGATAAGAGACACTTTTTAAAAATAATGAATCCGGCCGGGCGCTGTGGCTCACGCCTGTAATCCTAGCTCTTGGGAGGCCGAGGCGGGCGGATTGCTCAAGGTCAGGAGTTCAAAACCAGCCTGAGCAAGAGCGAGACCCCGTCTCTACTATAAATAGAAAGAAATTAATTGGCCAACTGATATATATATAAAAAATTAGCGGGGCATGGTGGCGCATGCCTGCAGTCCCAGCTACCCGGGAGGCTGAGGCAGAAGGATCACTCGAGCCCAGGAGTTTGAAGTTGCTGTGAGCTAGGCTGACGCCACGGCACTCACTCTAGCCTGGGCAACAAACCGAGACTCTGTCTCAAAAAAAAAAAAAAAAAAAAATGAATCCGAAGAGAAAAGTAAAAGGAGGCCTGTGGAGCAGGTCTGGGTGTGACTCCGGATGCCCGAACATCAGGTGCCACCACCAAAGATTCCTACGTGTAGCCCATAGAACCCCAAAAGCAACGGGACGAGTTCTGGTCACATACTCCCTCAAAATGACATCCAGGCCTTCTTCTGGAACTCCCTCCCCTCTCAGACTCTCAAGGTTTCCTCCAGCGTGTCGGCTCCCACAGAGCAGACCTTTGGTCTGAGACCTGACTGTCCAGAAGCCACGCATGCTGCCGCGTGGCGGCGGTGTCACGGCTCGGGACAAGAGGAGGCCCCACGGTGCGGGCTGGGGCGCCAGGCACCGCGGCGGGCGCTGAGGGTGGGGGTCACCCCCACCCCGGGCCGCCCCCGCACTCCCAGAAACGCGACAGAACCAGAGGCAAAAAAAAAAAAAAAAGAAGAAGAAGCCTACGGCACCCGGTATTCCCGGGCGGTCTCCCATCCAAGTTCTAACCAGGCCCGACCCTGCTTAGCTTCCGAGACCAGACGGGATCGGGCGCGTTCGGGGTGGTGTGGTCGTGGACGGCGGAGGGCGCCCCTGCCCCGCTCGAGAAGCCGAGCCTCTCTGCGCTTCCCCGCCGCCTCCTCCCGCCCCAGGCCCCGCGCCGGGCCGGGCCTGTTGAGTTCGCCGGCCGGGTCCCGTGGGCTCCGAGGGACGGGGTGACAGGCGGGGCGGGCAGGGAGCGGCGGGCCGGGGTTGGGGGCTGTCTCTCTATACACACACACTCACACTCACACTCACTCACTCACTCACACTCACACAAGATGCGCCTCCACGGCTGGACCCGCCAAGGTGGAGACCTTCCAGCCCCCCTCCTCTCCTCGCCTGGCCTCCTTCACCTCCCCGCCCCCCACCCCCAGCGCGCCTCCGGGGCCGCTGACTGCGCACGGGCGGGTGGGCGGGGCGGGGCGCTCGCCCTTTGACCCCAGCCAGGGGCCGCCCTCCCCCACAACCCCTTTCAGCTGTGCCCCCCACCCTGTGGCCCCGCGGCCGCCTATTCCCCCGGGCCAGGGCTGGGGCACAGCGCACGGGGGAGGGGAGCCAGTGTATGGGGCGTCTCTCTCTCTCTCTCGGGATGTGTCCCATGGGTGGGGTGGGGTGGCGTGGTCTGTGGGGCGCTGAAGAAATCAGTCCCCTCCATCTCCTCCCTCTGGAAAACACCCAAGCCCTTGGAGAACTGCCCGCACCGCTACCGTGGGGGCCGGGACCCTCCTCTGTGTCCTCCTGTGGCCCAGTCCAAGGGGCCTGGGCCTGGCCGGGGCTGCATTGGACCCCAACCACCCTGGCGTGTGGACTCGCTAAAAATCGGCGATTAGATATTGGATTCCAGCGTCATTGAGGTCATTTCACTAATGAGTGCACCGCAAAGAGTTTCCTAATCCATCTGTGAGGGTGGCAACCGAAAGAGAATTTTAGAGCCGACAGAATAGGCGAGGAAAGGCATAGGAGATTTCCACACCCAGTAAGGAAGCCTTTCCCGAAATGGAAGAAAGAAAGGAGCAAACAGAGACACCGGTAGCCCCCCGCCCGGATGAGAGTCTGCCCCTGAGAGAAAGTACCCTGACCAGGTTCTCCCGTGGGTGGGTGGCGAGCTAGCGGCATTCAGAAGAGCGAGGCCCGCAGTCTGTGCAGAAGACACCTGCACTCGGGTGTGTGTGGCGGCACAATTCACAAGCAGCTCCAGATGTTAATCCAAGGAGAAGCCAGGGAGTTCCCAACGCCCCAGGTGTCCTCAGCCCACGACTGGCTGCTGTGGGAATGCGAAGCCCGGCTCCTTGTCTCAGAGCGGGGCAACCAGGAGGTGTGATGTCCACCCCGGGGTTCCCAGGAGGATCAGGCTGAAGCTGGGACTTGGCCTGAAAGTGTCCCCTCGCATGGCCACCCCCTTCCCCTTCCTGCTCCTCTACTCCTGGTGCCCCTCCATCCAGGGGCCAGACCTTAAAGAGTCACCCGCAAGAGAATCCTGGTCCCAAAGGAGCCTTCTGGGGGACCCGTGCTGAGAGAGGTTGTGGGCATGGCCCGCTGGGGCTCTGCCCGACCCAGGGCTGAGAGATGCAACCTCCCAGCTCTGGGTCCCTGCAGGAAGTGTTGGCAAGCACAGGGCCAGTCCTCCAAAGGCCCAGGTGCAGGGAGCCCAGGCCAAGCAGCCTGTGGAAGAAGCCACATGCTGTGCCACCCCGGGGAACACGACTGCAGGCCACGGCCCTTCCCACCTCCTCCTCCTCCTCCTCCTCCTCCTCCTCCTCCCACCCCGCCCCCGCCCCCGCCCCCACATGGCACAGGGCCCAGAGACACCTCAGACACTTGCTACCCAAAGTGCAAAGGGCATCAGTTGCTCCTCCAAACCCCCCCCAGCCCAGCAGACCGCATTGTCCAGCCAGCCCCCGGGCCTCCCTGGGGTGCCCAGCACAAAAGTGCAGACACCCACCGGACCCTCAATCTCAGTTTTCGGATGTTTTTGCCACTCTAAGGACCCGCAGGCCAGCTGGGCCTTCTGGCAGGACAGAGAGCCCCGGAATCCGACGTGGAGAGCTGGGTGTACGTCCCCACGAGGAGGCGGTCCCCACCTCCGCGGCTATCCCCTTGCGGGGAGCGGCAGCCGTGGGGCCTCAGAGAAGACACCAGGCTGGGCCCCCACGGCACAGCGGGAGCACGTCCCCCGCAGGCCACTTAGCGACGGCGGCCAGCCGGCGGACGGTTGGGTTGCGCGAGACGCTGCGGCCGCCCTGCTACCGGGTTCCTGGGAGGGCGTCCTGGAACCAGCGTCCACACCAAGCCCTTGGAAGGCCCAGGCGACGGAGGAGCCCCGTCAGGCAGGGGCCGAGGACGGTGACGGCCCGGGCGGGGAGGAGCGTGTCAGGCAGGGGCAGAGGACGGTGACAGGTGACAGGCCGGGCGGGAAGGAGTCAGTCAGGCAGGGGCCGTGGAGGAGACGGGCTGGGTAAGGGTTAGGGTTAGAGTCAGGGCACAAGTCACAATCGCAAAGACCTGGAAGCCACCCGAGTGCCCATCGACCCACGAGTGGGTAAATAAAATGTGGCGCGTGGACACCACGGAGTGCTATTCGGCTATGAGGAGCAGCGGTGAGGGGGCACCTCTCGTGGTTCTCCTGGCCAGAGCTGGAACCCGTTCCAGTAAGCCAAGTATCCCAAGAATGGACACACGAGCACCACGTGCTCGCGCTCACCAGCAAATGGGTACGAACCGATGGACACCTAAGTGGACACAGAGGAATCACCTTCTTCGGGTGGGTGTCGGGCGGGTGGGGGGAGGGGATGGGCATACACATCCATTAGGAATGGGGTGGGTGCGCACCGACTGGGGGATGGGCGCACTTGAAGCTCTGACCCGAGGGGGGAGGCTGGGAGAGGGCAACGCACCCGACCTTAACATTGGTGCCCCCACAATATGCTGGAGCAACATGAGAGGTAAATGAATAAGAACACGGGGGGGGGAGGGGGGCACGGGCAACACATGTCACCTTAAAACTTGGACTCCCATCATCTGCTTGAAAAGAGAGAGAAAAGAAAATGCAATAATAGAGATAAGAGACACTTTTTAAAAATAATGAATCCGGCCGGGCGCTGTGGCTCACGCCTGTAATCCTAGCTCTTGGGAGGCCGAGGCGGGCGGATTGCTCAAGGTCAGGAGTTCAAAACCAGCCTGAGCAAGAGCGAGACCCCGTCTCTACTATAAATAGAAAGAAATTAATTGGCCAACTGATATATATATAAAAAATTAGCGGGGCATGGTGGCGCATGCCTGCAGTCCCAGCTACCCGGGAGGCTGAGGCAGAAGGATCACTCGAGCCCAGGAGTTTGAAGTTGCTGTGAGCTAGGCTGACGCCACGGCACTCACTCTAGCCTGGGCAACAAACCGAGACTCTGTCTCAAAAAAAAAAAAAAAAAAAAATGAATCCGAAGAGAAAAGTAAAAGGAGGCCTGTGGAGCAGGTCTGGGTGTGACTCCGGATGCCCGAACATCAGGTGCCACCACCAAAGATTCCTACGTGTAGCCCATAGAACCCCAAAAGCAACGGGACGAGTTCTGGTCACATACTCCCTCAAAATGACATCCAGGCCTTCTTCTGGAACTCCCTCCCCTCTCAGACTCTCAAGGTTTCCTCCAGCGTGTCGGCTCCCACAGAGCAGACCTTTGGTCTGAGACCTGACTGTCCAGAAGCCACGCATGCTGCCGCGTGGCGGCGGTGTCACGGCTCGGGACAAGAGGAGGCCCCACGGTGCGGGCTGGGGCGCCAGGCACCGCGGCGGGCGCTGAGGGTGGGGGTCACCCCCACCCCGGGCCGCCCCCGCACTCCCAGAAACGCGACAGAACCAGAGGCAAAAAAAAAAAAAAAAGAAGAAGAAGCCTACGGCACCCGGTATTCCCGGGCGGTCTCCCATCCAAGTTCTAACCAGGCCCGACCCTGCTTAGCTTCCGAGACCAGACGGGATCGGGCGCGTTCGGGGTGGTGTGGTCGTGGACGGCGGAGGGCGCCCCTGCCCCGCTCGAGAAGCCGAGCCTCTCTGCGCTTCCCCGCCGCCTCCTCCCGCCCCAGGCCCCGCGCCGGGCCGGGCCTGTTGAGTTCGCCGGCCGGGTCCCGTGGGCTCCGAGGGACGGGGTGACAGGCGGGGCGGGCAGGGAGCGGCGGGCCGGGGTTGGGGGCTGTCTCTCTATACACACACACTCACACTCACACTCACTCACTCACTCACACTCACACAAGATGCGCCTCCACGGCTGGACCCGCCAAGGTGGAGACCTTCCAGCCCCCCTCCTCTCCTCGCCTGGCCTCCTTCACCTCCCCGCCCCCCACCCCCAGCGCGCCTCCGGGGCCGCTGACTGCGCACGGGCGGGTGGGCGGGGCGGGGCGCTCGCCCTTTGACCCCAGCCAGGGGCCGCCCTCCCCCACAACCCCTTTCAGCTGTGCCCCCCACCCTGTGGCCCCGCGGCCGCCTATTCCCCCGGGCCAGGGCTGGGGCACAGCGCACGGGGGAGGGGAGCCAGTGTATGGGGCGTCTCTCTCTCTCTCTCGGGATGTGTCCCATGGGTGGGGTGGGGTGGCGTGGTCTGTGGGGCGCTGAAGAAATCAGTCCCCTCCATCTCCTCCCTCTGGAAAACACCCAAGCCCTTGGAGAACTGCCCGCACCGCTACCGTGGGGGCCGGGACCCTCCTCTGTGTCCTCCTGTGGCCCAGTCCAAGGGGCCTGGGCCTGGCCGGGGCTGCATTGGACCCCAACCACCCTGGCGTGTGGACTCGCTAAAAATCGGCGATTAGATATTGGATTCCAGCGTCATTGAGGTCATTTCACTAATGAGTGCACCGCAAAGAGTTTCCTAATCCATCTGTGAGGGTGGCAACCGAAAGAGAATTTTAGAGCCGACAGAATAGGCGAGGAAAGGCATAGGAGATTTCCACACCCAGTAAGGAAGCCTTTCCCGAAATGGAAGAAAGAAAGGAGCAAACAGAGACACCGGTAGCCCCCCGCCCGGATGAGAGTCTGCCCCTGAGAGAAAGTACCCTGACCAGGTTCTCCCGTGGGTGGGTGGCGAGCTAGCGGCATTCAGAAGAGCGAGGCCCGCAGTCTGTGCAGAAGACACCTGCACTCGGGTGTGTGTGGCGGCACAATTCACAAGCAGCTCCAGATGTTAATCCAAGGAGAAGCCAGGGAGTTCCCAACGCCCCAGGTGTCCTCAGCCCACGACTGGCTGCTGTGGGAATGCGAAGCCCGGCTCCTTGTCTCAGAGCGGGGCAACCAGGAGGTGTGATGTCCACCCCGGGGTTCCCAGGAGGATCAGGCTGAAGCTGGGACTTGGCCTCAAAGTGTCCCCTCGCATGGCCACCCCCTTCCCCTTCCTGCTCCTCTACTCCTGGTGCCCCTCCATCCAGGGGCCAGACCTTAAAGAGTCACCCGCAAGAGAATCCTGGTCCCAAAGGAGCCTTCTGGGGGACCCGTGCTGAGAGAGGTTGTGGGCATGGCCCGCTGGGGCTCTGCCCGACCCAGGGCTGAGAGATGCAACCTCCCAGCTCTGGGTCCCTGCAGGAAGTGTTGGCAAGCACAGGGCCAGTCCTCCAAAGGCCCAGGTGCAGGGAGCCCAGGCCAAGCAGCCTGTGGAAGAAGCCACATGCTGTGCCACCCCGGGGAACACGACTGCAGGCCACGGCCCTTCCCACCTCCTCCTCCTCCTCCTCCTCCTCCTCCTCCTCCCACCCCGCCCCCGCCCCCGCCCCCACATGGCACAGGGCCCAGAGACACCTCAGACACTTGCTACCCAAAGTGCAAAGGGCATCAGTTGCTCCTCCAAACCCCCCCCAGCCCAGCAGACCGCATTGTCCAGCCAGCCCCCGGGCCTCCCTGGGGTGCCCAGCACAAAAGTGCAGACACCCACCGGACCCTCAATCTCAGTTTTCGGATGTTTTTGCCACTCTAAGGACCCGCAGGCCAGCTGGGCCTTCTGGCAGGACAGAGAGCCCCGGAATCCGACGTGGAGAGCTGGGTGTACGTCCCCACGAGGAGGCGGTCCCCACCTCCGCGGCTATCCCCTTGCGGGGAGCGGCAGCCGTGGGGCCTCAGAGAAGACACCAGGCTGGGCCCCCACGGCACAGCGGGAGCACGTCCCCCGCAGGCCACTTAGCGACGGCGGCCAGCCGGCGGACGGTTGGGTTGCGCGAGACGCTGCGGCCGCCCTGCTACCGGGTTCCTGGGAGGGCGTCCTGGAACCAGCGTCCACACCAAGCCCTTGGAAGGCCCAGGCGACGGAGGAGCCCCGTCAGGCAGGGGCCGAGGACGGTGACGGCCCGGGCGGGGAGGAGCGTGTCAGGCAGGGGCAGAGGACGGTGACAGGTGACAGGCCGGGCGGGAAGGAGTCAGTCAGGCAGGGGCCGTGGAGGAGACGGGCTGGGTAAGGGTTAGGGTTAGAGTCAGGGCACAAGTCACAATCGCAAAGACCTGGAAGCCACCCGAGTGCCCATCGACCCACGAGTGGGTAAATAAAATGTGGCGCGTGGACACCACGGAGTGCTATTCGGCTATGAGGAGCAGCGGTGAGGGGGCACCTCTCGTGGTTCTCCTGGCCAGAGCTGGAACCCGTTCCAGTAAGCCAAGTATCCCAAGAATGGACACACGAGCACCACGTGCTCGCGCTCACCAGCAAATGGGTACGAACCGATGGACACCTAAGTGGACACAGAGGAATCACCTTCTTCGGGTGGGTGTCGGGCGGGTGGGGGGAGGGGATGGGCATACACATCCATTAGGAATGGGGTGGGTGCGCACCGACTGGGGGATGGGCGCACTTGAAGCTCTGACCCGAGGGGGGAGGCTGGGAGAGGGCAACGCACCCGACCTTAACATTGGTGCCCCCACAATATGCTGGAGCAACATGAGAGGTAAATGAATAAGAACACGGGGGGGGGAGGGGGGCACGGGCAACACATGTCACCTTAAAACTTGGACTCCCATCATCTGCTTGAAAAGAGAGAGAAAAGAAAATGCAATAATAGAGATAAGAGACACTTTTTAAAAATAATGAATCCGGCCGGGCGCTGTGGCTCACGCCTGTAATCCTAGCTCTTGGGAGGCCGAGGCGGGCGGATTGCTCAAGGTCAGGAGTTCAAAACCAGCCTGAGCAAGAGCGAGACCCCGTCTCTACTATAAATAGAAAGAAATTAATTGGCCAACTGATATATATATAAAAAATTAGCGGGGCATGGTGGCGCATGCCTGCAGTCCCAGCTACCCGGGAGGCTGAGGCAGAAGGATCACTCGAGCCCAGGAGTTTGAAGTTGCTGTGAGCTAGGCTGACGCCACGGCACTCACTCTAGCCTGGGCAACAAACCGAGACTCTGTCTCAAAAAAAAAAAAAAAAAAAAATGAATCCGAAGAGAAAAGTAAAAGGAGGCCTGTGGAGCAGGTCTGGGTGTGACTCCGGATGCCCGAACATCAGGTGCCACCACCAAAGATTCCTACGTGTAGCCCATAGAACCCCAAAAGCAACGGGACGAGTTCTGGTCACATACTCCCTCAAAATGACATCCAGGCCTTCTTCTGGAACTCCCTCCCCTCTCAGACTCTCAAGGTTTCCTCCAGCGTGTCGGCTCCCACAGAGCAGACCTTTGGTCTGAGACCTGACTGTCCAGAAGCCACGCATGCTGCCGCGTGGCGGCGGTGTCACGGCTCGGGACAAGAGGAGGCCCCACGGTGCGGGCTGGGGCGCCAGGCACCGCGGCGGGCGCTGAGGGTGGGGGTCACCCCCACCCCGGGCCGCCCCCGCACTCCCAGAAACGCGACAGAACCAGAGGCAAAAAAAAAAAAAAAAGAAGAAGAAGCCTACGGCACCCGGTATTCCCGGGCGGTCTCCCATCCAAGTTCTAACCAGGCCCGACCCTGCTTAGCTTCCGAGACCAGACGGGATCGGGCGCGTTCGGGGTGGTGTGGTCGTGGACGGCGGAGGGCGCCCCTGCCCCGCTCGAGAAGCCGAGCCTCTCTGCGCTTCCCCGCCGCCTCCTCCCGCCCCAGGCCCCGCGCCGGGCCGGGCCTGTTGAGTTCGCCGGCCGGGTCCCGTGGGCTCCGAGGGACGGGGTGACAGGCGGGGCGGGCAGGGAGCGGCGGGCCGGGGTTGGGGGCTGTCTCTCTATACACACACACTCACACTCACACTCACTCACTCACTCACACTCACACAAGATGCGCCTCCACGGCTGGACCCGCCAAGGTGGAGACCTTCCAGCCCCCCTCCTCTCCTCGCCTGGCCTCCTTCACCTCCCCGCCCCCCACCCCCAGCGCGCCTCCGGGGCCGCTGACTGCGCACGGGCGGGTGGGCGGGGCGGGGCGCTCGCCCTTTGACCCCAGCCAGGGGCCGCCCTCCCCCACAACCCCTTTCAGCTGTGCCCCCCACCCTGTGGCCCCGCGGCCGCCTATTCCCCCGGGCCAGGGCTGGGGCACAGCGCACGGGGGAGGGGAGCCAGTGTATGGGGCGTCTCTCTCTCTCTCTCGGGATGTGTCCCATGGGTGGGGTGGGGTGGCGTGGTCTGTGGGGCGCTGAAGAAATCAGTCCCCTCCATCTCCTCCCTCTGGAAAACACCCAAGCCCTTGGAGAACTGCCCGCACCGCTACCGTGGGGGCCGGGACCCTCCTCTGTGTCCTCCTGTGGCCCAGTCCAAGGGGCCTGGGCCTGGCCGGGGCTGCATTGGACCCCAACCACCCTGGCGTGTGGACTCGCTAAAAATCGGCGATTAGATATTGGATTCCAGCGTCATTGAGGTCATTTCACTAATGAGTGCACCGCAAAGAGTTTCCTAATCCATCTGTGAGGGTGGCAACCGAAAGAGAATTTTAGAGCCGACAGAATAGGCGAGGAAAGGCATAGGAGATTTCCACACCCAGTAAGGAAGCCTTTCCCGAAATGGAAGAAAGAAAGGAGCAAACAGAGACACCGGTAGCCCCCCGCCCGGATGAGAGTCTGCCCCTGAGAGAAAGTACCCTGACCAGGTTCTCCCGTGGGTGGGTGGCGAGCTAGCGGCATTCAGAAGAGCGAGGCCCGCAGTCTGTGCAGAAGACACCTGCACTCGGGTGTGTGTGGCGGCACAATTCACAAGCAGCTCCAGATGTTAATCCAAGGAGAAGCCAGGGAGTTCCCAACGCCCCAGGTGTCCTCAGCCCACGACTGGCTGCTGTGGGAATGCGAAGCCCGGCTCCTTGTCTCAGAGCGGGGCAACCAGGAGGTGTGATGTCCACCCCGGGGTTCCCAGGAGGATCAGGCTGAAGCTGGGACTTGGCCTGAAAGTGTCCCCTCGCATGGCCACCCCCTTCCCCTTCCTGCTCCTCTACTCCTGGTGCCCCTCCATCCAGGGGCCAGACCTTAAAGAGTCACCCGCAAGAGAATCCTGGTCCCAAAGGAGCCTTCTGGGGGACCCGTGCTGAGAGAGGTTGTGGGCATGGCCCGCTGGGGCTCTGCCCGACCCAGGGCTGAGAGATGCAACCTCCCAGCTCTGGGTCCCTGCAGGAAGTGTTGGCAAGCACAGGGCCAGTCCTCCAAAGGCCCAGGTGCAGGGAGCCCAGGCCAAGCAGCCTGTGGAAGAAGCCACATGCTGTGCCACCCCGGGGAACACGACTGCAGGCCACGGCCCTTCCCACCTCCTCCTCCTCCTCCTCCTCCTCCTCCTCCTCCCACCCCGCCCCCGCCCCCGCCCCCACATGGCACAGGGCCCAGAGACACCTCAGACACTTGCTACCCAAAGTGCAAAGGGCATCAGTTGCTCCTCCAAACCCCCCCCAGCCCAGCAGACCGCATTGTCCAGCCAGCCCCCGGGCCTCCCTGGGGTGCCCAGCACAAAAGTGCAGACACCCACCGGACCCTCAATCTCAGTTTTCGGATGTTTTTGCCACTCTAAGGACCCGCAGGCCAGCTGGGCCTTCTGGCAGGACAGAGAGCCCCGGAATCCGACGTGGAGAGCTGGGTGTACGTCCCCACGAGGAGGCGGTCCCCACCTCCGCGGCTATCCCCTTGCGGGGAGCGGCAGCCGTGGGGCCTCAGAGAAGACACCAGGCTGGGCCCCCACGGCACAGCGGGAGCACGTCCCCCGCAGGCCACTTAGCGACGGCGGCCAGCCGGCGGACGGTTGGGTTGCGCGAGACGCTGCGGCCGCCCTGCTACCGGGTTCCTGGGAGGGCGTCCTGGAACCAGCGTCCACACCAAGCCCTTGGAAGGCCCAGGCGACGGAGGAGCCCCGTCAGGCAGGGGCCGAGGACGGTGACGGCCCGGGCGGGGAGGAGCGTGTCAGGCAGGGGCAGAGGACGGTGACAGGTGACAGGCCGGGCGGGAAGGAGTCAGTCAGGCAGGGGCCGTGGAGGAGACGGGCTGGGTAAGGGTTAGGGTTAGAGTCAGGGCACAAGTCACAATCGCAAAGACCTGGAAGCCACCCGAGTGCCCATCGACCCACGAGTGGGTAAATAAAATGTGGCGCGTGGACACCACGGAGTGCTATTCGGCTATGAGGAGCAGCGGTGAGGGGGCACCTCTCGTGGTTCTCCTGGCCAGAGCTGGAACCCGTTCCAGTAAGCCAAGTATCCCAAGAATGGACACACGAGCACCACGTGCTCGCGCTCACCAGCAAATGGGTACGAACCGATGGACACCTAAGTGGACACAGAGGAATCACCTTCTTCGGGTGGGTGTCGGGCGGGTGGGGGGAGGGGATGGGCATACACATCCATTAGGAATGGGGTGGGTGCGCACCGACTGGGGGATGGGCGCACTTGAAGCTCTGACCCGAGGGGGGAGGCTGGGAGAGGGCAACGCACCCGACCTTAACATTGGTGCCCCCACAATATGCTGGAGCAACATGAGAGGTAAATGAATAAGAACACGGGGGGGGGAGGGGGGCACGGGCAACACATGTCACCTTAAAACTTGGACTCCCATCATCTGCTTGAAAAGAGAGAGAAAAGAAAATGCAATAATAGAGATAAGAGACACTTTTTAAAAATAATGAATCCGGCCGGGCGCTGTGGCTCACGCCTGTAATCCTAGCTCTTGGGAGGCCGAGGCGGGCGGATTGCTCAAGGTCAGGAGTTCAAAACCAGCCTGAGCAAGAGCGAGACCCCGTCTCTACTATAAATAGAAAGAAATTAATTGGCCAACTGATATATATATAAAAAATTAGCGGGGCATGGTGGCGCATGCCTGCAGTCCCAGCTACCCGGGAGGCTGAGGCAGAAGGATCACTCGAGCCCAGGAGTTTGAAGTTGCTGTGAGCTAGGCTGACGCCACGGCACTCACTCTAGCCTGGGCAACAAACCGAGACTCTGTCTCAAAAAAAAAAAAAAAAAAAAATGAATCCGAAGAGAAAAGTAAAAGGAGGCCTGTGGAGCAGGTCTGGGTGTGACTCCGGATGCCCGAACATCAGGTGCCACCACCAAAGATTCCTACGTGTAGCCCATAGAACCCCAAAAGCAACGGGACGAGTTCTGGTCACATACTCCCTCAAAATGACATCCAGGCCTTCTTCTGGAACTCCCTCCCCTCTCAGACTCTCAAGGTTTCCTCCAGCGTGTCGGCTCCCACAGAGCAGACCTTTGGTCTGAGACCTGACTGTCCAGAAGCCACGCATGCTGCCGCGTGGCGGCGGTGTCACGGCTCGGGACAAGAGGAGGCCCCACGGTGCGGGCTGGGGCGCCAGGCACCGCGGCGGGCGCTGAGGGTGGGGGTCACCCCCACCCCGGGCCGCCCCCGCACTCCCAGAAACGCGACAGAACCAGAGGCAAAAAAAAAAAAAAAAGAAGAAGAAGCCTACGGCACCCGGTATTCCCGGGCGGTCTCCCATCCAAGTTCTAACCCAGGCCCGACCCTGCTTAGCTTCCGAGACCAGACGGGATCGGGCGCGTTCGGGGTGGTGTGGTCGTGGACGGCGGAGGGCGCCCCTGCCCCGCTCGAGAAGCCGAGCCTCTCTGCGCTTCCCCGCCGCCTCCTCCCGCCCCAGGCCCCGCGCCGGGCCGGGCCTGTTGAGTTCGCCGGCCGGGTCCCGTGGGCTCCGAGGGACGGGGTGACAGGCGGGGCGGGCAGGGAGCGGCGGGCCGGGGTTGGGGGCTGTCTCTCTATACACACACACTCACACTCACACTCACTCACTCACTCACACTCACACAAGATGCGCCTCCACGGCTGGACCCGCCAAGGTGGAGACCTTCCAGCCCCCCTCCTCTCCTCGCCTGGCCTCCTTCACCTCCCCGCCCCCCACCCCCAGCGCGCCTCCGGGGCCGCTGACTGCGCACGGGCGGGTGGGCGGGGCGGGGCGCTCGCCCTTTGACCCCAGCCAGGGGCCGCCCTCCCCCACAACCCCTTTCAGCTGTGCCCCCCACCCTGTGGCCCCGCGGCCGCCTATTCCCCCGGGCCAGGGCTGGGGCACAGCGCACGGGGGAGGGGAGCCAGTGTATGGGGCGTCTCTCTCTCTCTCGGGATGTGTCCCATGGGTGGGGTGGGGTGGCGTGGTCTGTGGGGCGCTGAAGAAATCAGTCCCCTCCATCTCCTCCCTCTGGAAAACACCCAAGCCCTTGGAGAACTGCCCGCACCGCTACCGTGGGGGCCGGGACCCTCCTCTGTGTCCTCCTGTGGCCCAGTCCAAGGGGCCTGGGCCTGGCCGGGGCTGCATTGGACCCCAACCACCCTGGCGTGTGGACTCGCTAAAAATCGGCGATTAGATATTGGATTCCAGCGTCATTGAGGTCATTTCACTAATGAGTGCACCGCAAAGAGTTTCCTAATCCATCTGTGAGGGTGGCAACCGAAAGAGAATTTTAGAGCCGACAGAATAGGCGAGGAAAGGCATAGGAGATTTCCACACCCAGTAAGGAAGCCTTTCCCGAAATGGAAGAAAGAAAGGAGCAAACAGAGACACCGGTAGCCCCCCGCCCGGATGAGAGTCTGCCCCTGAGAGAAAGTACCCTGACCAGGTTCTCCCGTGGGTGGGTGGCGAGCTAGCGGCATTCAGAAGAGCGAGGCCCGCAGTCTGTGCAGAAGACACCTGCACTCGGGTGTGTGTGGCGGCACAATTCACAAGCAGCTCCAGATGTTAATCCAAGGAGAAGCCAGGGAGTTCCCAACGCCCCAGGTGTCCTCAGCCCACGACTGGCTGCTGTGGGAATGCGAAGCCCGGCTCCTTGTCTCAGAGCGGGGCAACCAGGAGGTGTGATGTCCACCCCGGGGTTCCCAGGAGGATCAGGCTGAAGCTGGGACTTGGCCTGAAAGTGTCCCCTCGCATGGCCACCCCCTTCCCCTTCCTGCTCCTCTACTCCTGGTGCCCCTCCATCCAGGGGCCAGACCTTAAAGAGTCACCCGCAAGAGAATCCTGGTCCCAAAGGAGCCTTCTGGGGGACCCGTGCTGAGAGAGGTTGTGGGCATGGCCCGCTGGGGCTCTGCCCGACCCAGGGCTGAGAGATGCAACCTCCCAGCTCTGGGTCCCTGCAGGAAGTGTTGGCAAGCACAGGGCCAGTCCTCCAAAGGCCCAGGTGCAGGGAGCCCAGGCCAAGCAGCCTGTGGAAGAAGCCACATGCTGTGCCACCCCGGGGAACACGACTGCAGGCCACGGCCCTTCCCACCTCCTCCTCCTCCTCCTCCTCCTCCTCCTCCTCCCACCCCGCCCCCGCCCCCGCCCCCACATGGCACAGGGCCCAGAGACACCTCAGACACTTGCTACCCAAAGTGCAAAGGGCATCAGTTGCTCCTCCAAAACCCCCCCCAGCCCAGCAGACCGCATTGTCCAGCCAGCCCCCGGGCCTCCCTGGGGTGCCCAGCACAAAAGTGCAGACACCCACCGGACCCTCAATCTCAGTTTTCGGATGTTTTTGCCACTCTAAGGACCCGCAGGCCAGCTGGGCCTTCTGGCAGGACAGAGAGCCCCGGAATCCGACGTGGAGAGCTGGGTGTACGTCCCCACGAGGAGGCGGTCCCCACCTCCGCGGCTATCCCCTTGCGGGGAGCGGCAGCCGTGGGGCCTCAGAGAAGACACCAGGCTGGGCCCCCACGGCACAGCGGGAGCACGTCCCCCGCAGGCCACTTAGCGACGGCGGCCAGCCGGCGGACGGTTGGGTTGCGCGAGACGCTGCGGCCGCCCTGCTACCGGGTTCCTGGGAGGGCGTCCTGGAACCAGCGTCCACACCAAGCCCTTGGAAGGCCCAGGCGACGGAGGAGCCCCGTCAGGCAGGGGCCGAGGACGGTGACGGCCCGGGCGGGGAGGAGCGTGTCAGGCAGGGGCAGAGGACGGTGACAGGTGACAGGCCGGGCGGGAAGGAGTCAGTCAGGCAGGGGCCGTGGAGGAGACGGGCTGGGTAAGGGTTAGGGTTAGAGTCAGGGCACAAGTCACAATCGCAAAGACCTGGAAGCCACCCGAGTGCCCATCGACCCACGAGTGGGTAAATAAAATGTGGCGCGTGGACACCACGGAGTGCTATTCGGCTATGAGGAGCAGCGGTGAGGGGGCACCTCTCGTGGTTCTCCTGGCCAGAGCTGGAACCCGTTCCAGTAAGCCAAGTATCCCAAGAATGGACACACGAGCACCACGTGCTCGCGCTCACCAGCAAATGGGTACGAACCGATGGACACCTAAGTGGACACAGAGGAATCACCTTCTTCGGGTGGGTGTCGGGCGGGTGGGGGGAGGGGATGGGCATACACATCCATTAGGAATGGGGTGGGTGCGCACCGACTGGGGGATGGGCGCACTTGAAGCTCTGACCCGAGGGGGGAGGCTGGGAGAGGGCAACGCACCCGACCTTAACATTGGTGCCCCCACAATATGCTGGAGCAACATGAGAGGTAAATGAATAAGAACACGGGGGGGGGAGGGGGGCACGGGCAACACATGTCACCTTAAAACTTGGACTCCCATCATCTGCTTGAAAAGAGAGAGAAAAGAAAATGCAATAATAGAGATAAGAGACACTTTTTAAAAATAATGAATCCGGCCGGGCGCTGTGGCTCACGCCTGTAATCCTAGCTCTTGGGAGGCCGAGGCGGGCGGATTGCTCAAGGTCAGGAGTTCAAAACCAGCCTGAGCAAGAGCGAGACCCCGTCTCTACTATAAATAGAAAGAAATTAATTGGCCAACTGATATATATATAAAAAATTAGCGGGGCATGGTGGCGCATGCCTGCAGTCCCAGCTACCCGGGAGGCTGAGGCAGAAGGATCACTCGAGCCCAGGAGTTTGAAGTTGCTGTGAGCTAGGCTGACGCCACGGCACTCACTCTAGCCTGGGCAACAAACCGAGACTCTGTCTCAAAAAAAAAAAAAAAAAAAAATGAATCCGAAGAGAAAAGTAAAAGGAGGCCTGTGGAGCAGGTCTGGGTGTGACTCCGGATGCCCGAACATCAGGTGCCACCACCAAAGATTCCTACGTGTAGCCCATAGAACCCCAAAAGCAACGGGACGAGTTCTGGTCACATACTCCCTCAAAATGACATCCAGGCCTTCTTCTGGAACTCCCTCCCCTCTCAGACTCTCAAGGTTTCCTCCAGCGTGTCGGCTCCCACAGAGCAGACCTTTGGTCTGAGACCTGACTGTCCAGAAGCCACGCATGCTGCCGCGTGGCGGCGGTGTCACGGCTCGGGACAAGAGGAGGCCCCACGGTGCGGGCTGGGGCGCCAGGCACCGCGGCGGGCGCTGAGGGTGGGGGTCACCCCCACCCCGGGCCGCCCCCGCACTCCCAGAAACGCGACAGAACCAGAGGCAAAAAAAAAAAAAAAAGAAGAAGAAGCCTACGGCACCCGGTATTCCCGGGCGGTCTCCCATCCAAGTTCTAACCAGGCCCGACCCTGCTTAGCTTCCGAGACCAGACGGGATCGGGCGCGTTCGGGGTGGTGTGGTCGTGGACGGCGGAGGGCGCCCCTGCCCCGCTCGAGAAGCCGAGCCTCTCTGCGCTTCCCCGCCGCCTCCTCCCGCCCCAGGCCCCGCGCCGGGCCGGGCCTGTTGAGTTCGCCGGCCGGGTCCCGTGGGCTCCGAGGGACGGGGTGACAGGCGGGGCGGGCAGGGAGCGGCGGGCCGGGGTTGGGGGCTGTCTCTCTATACACACACACTCACACTCACACTCACTCACTCACTCACACTCACACAAGATGCGCCTCCACGGCTGGACCCGCCAAGGTGGAGACCTTCCAGCCCCCCTCCTCTCCTCGCCTGGCCTCCTTCACCTCCCCGCCCCCCACCCCCAGCGCGCCTCCGGGGCCGCTGACTGCGCACGGGCGGGTGGGCGGGGCGGGGCGCTCGCCCTTTGACCCCAGCCAGGGGCCGCCCTCCCCCACAACCCCTTTCAGCTGTGCCCCCCACCCTGTGGCCCCGCGGCCGCCTATTCCCCCGGGCCAGGGCTGGGGCACAGCGCACGGGGGAGGGGAGCCAGTGTATGGGGCGTCTCTCTCTCTCTCTCGGGATGTGTCCCATGGGTGGGGTGGGGTGGCGTGGTCTGTGGGGCGCTGAAGAAATCAGTCCCCTCCATCTCCTCCCTCTGGAAAACACCCAAGCCCTTGGAGAACTGCCCGCACCGCTACCGTGGGGGCCGGGACCCTCCTCTGTGTCCTCCTGTGGCCCAGTCCAAGGGGCCTGGGCCTGGCCGGGGCTGCATTGGACCCCAACCACCCTGGCGTGTGGACTCGCTAAAAATCGGCGATTAGATATTGGATTCCAGCGTCATTGAGGTCATTTCACTAATGAGTGCACCGCAAAGAGTTTCCTAATCCATCTGTGAGGGTGGCAACCGAAAGAGAATTTTAGAGCCGACAGAATAGGCGAGGAAAGGCATAGGAGATTTCCACACCCAGTAAGGAAGCCTTTCCCGAAATGGAAGAAAGAAAGGAGCAAACAGAGACACCGGTAGCCCCCCGCCCGGATGAGAGTCTGCCCCTGAGAGAAAGTACCCTGACCAGGTTCTCCCGTGGGTGGGTGGCGAGCTAGCGGCATTCAGAAGAGCGAGGCCCGCAGTCTGTGCAGAAGACACCTGCACTCGGGTGTGTGTGGCGGCACAATTCACAAGCAGCTCCAGATGTTAATCCAAGGAGAAGCCAGGGAGTTCCCAACGCCCCAGGTGTCCTCAGCCCACGACTGGCTGCTGTGGGAATGCGAAGCCCGGCTCCTTGTCTCAGAGCGGGGCAACCAGGAGGTGTGATGTCCACCCCGGGGTTCCCAGGAGGATCAGGCTGAAGCTGGGACTTGGCCTCAAAGTGTCCCCTCGCATGGCCACCCCCTTCCCCTTCCTGCTCCTCTACTCCTGGTGCCCCTCCATCCAGGGGCCAGACCTTAAAGAGTCACCCGCAAGAGAATCCTGGTCCCAAAGGAGCCTTCTGGGGGACCCGTGCTGAGAGAGGTTGTGGGCATGGCCCGCTGGGGCTCTGCCCGACCCAGGGCTGAGAGATGCAACCTCCCAGCTCTGGGTCCCTGCAGGAAGTGTTGGCAAGCACAGGGCCAGTCCTCCAAAGGCCCAGGTGCAGGGAGCCCAGGCCAAGCAGCCTGTGGAAGAAGCCACATGCTGTGCCACCCCGGGGAACACGACTGCAGGCCACGGCCCTTCCCACCTCCTCCTCCTCCTCCTCCTCCTCCTCCTCCTCCCACCCCGCCCCCGCCCCCGCCCCCACATGGCACAGGGCCCAGAGACACCTCAGACACTTGCTACCCAAAGTGCAAAGGGCATCAGTTGCTCCTCCAAACCCCCCCCAGCCCAGCAGACCGCATTGTCCAGCCAGCCCCCGGGCCTCCCTGGGGTGCCCAGCACAAAAGTGCAGACACCCACCGGACCCTCAATCTCAGTTTTCGGATGTTTTTGCCACTCTAAGGACCCGCAGGCCAGCTGGGCCTTCTGGCAGGACAGAGAGCCCCGGAATCCGACGTGGAGAGCTGGGTGTACGTCCCCACGAGGAGGCGGTCCCCACCTCCGCGGCTATCCCCTTGCGGGGAGCGGCAGCCGTGGGGCCTCAGAGAAGACACCAGGCTGGGCCCCCACGGCACAGCGGGAGCACGTCCCCCGCAGGCCACTTAGCGACGGCGGCCAGCCGGCGGACGGTTGGGTTGCGCGAGACGCTGCGGCCGCCCTGCTACCGGGTTCCTGGGAGGGCGTCCTGGAACCAGCGTCCACACCAAGCCCTTGGAAGGCCCAGGCGACGGAGGAGCCCCGTCAGGCAGGGGCCGAGGACGGTGACGGCCCGGGCGGGGAGGAGCGTGTCAGGCAGGGGCAGAGGACGGTGACAGGTGACAGGCCGGGCGGGAAGGAGTCAGTCAGGCAGGGGCCGTGGAGGAGACGGGCTGGGTAAGGGTTAGGGTTAGAGTCAGGGCACAAGTCACAATCGCAAAGACCTGGAAGCCACCCGAGTGCCCATCGACCCACGAGTGGGTAAATAAAATGTGGCGCGTGGACACCACGGAGTGCTATTCGGCTATGAGGAGCAGCGGTGAGGGGGCACCTCTCGTGGTTCTCCTGGCCAGAGCTGGAACCCGTTCCAGTAAGCCAAGTATCCCAAGAATGGACACACGAGCACCACGTGCTCGCGCTCACCAGCAAATGGGTACGAACCGATGGACACCTAAGTGGACACAGAGGAATCACCTTCTTCGGGTGGGTGTCGGGCGGGTGGGGGGAGGGGATGGGCATACACATCCATTAGGAATGGGGTGGGTGCGCACCGACTGGGGGATGGGCGCACTTGAAGCTCTGACCCGAGGGGGGAGGCTGGGAGAGGGCAACGCACCCGACCTTAACATTGGTGCCCCCACAATATGCTGGAGCAACATGAGAGGTAAATGAATAAGAACACGGGGGGGGGAGGGGGGCACGGGCAACACATGTCACCTTAAAACTTGGACTCCCATCATCTGCTTGAAAAGAGAGAGAAAAGAAAATGCAATAATAGAGATAAGAGACACTTTTTAAAAATAATGAATCCGGCCGGGCGCTGTGGCTCACGCCTGTAATCCTAGCTCTTGGGAGGCCGAGGCGGGCGGATTGCTCAAGGTCAGGAGTTCAAAACCAGCCTGAGCAAGAGCGAGACCCCGTCTCTACTATAAATAGAAAGAAATTAATTGGCCAACTGATATATATATAAAAAATTAGCGGGGCATGGTGGCGCATGCCTGCAGTCCCAGCTACCCGGGAGGCTGAGGCAGAAGGATCACTCGAGCCCAGGAGTTTGAAGTTGCTGTGAGCTAGGCTGACGCCACGGCACTCACTCTAGCCTGGGCAACAAACCGAGACTCTGTCTCAAAAAAAAAAAAAAAAAAAAATGAATCCGAAGAGAAAAGTAAAAGGAGGCCTGTGGAGCAGGTCTGGGTGTGACTCCGGATGCCCGAACATCAGGTGCCACCACCAAAGATTCCTACGTGTAGCCCATAGAACCCCAAAAGCAACGGGACGAGTTCTGGTCACATACTCCCTCAAAATGACATCCAGGCCTTCTTCTGGAACTCCCTCCCCTCTCAGACTCTCAAGGTTTCCTCCAGCGTGTCGGCTCCCACAGAGCAGACCTTTGGTCTGAGACCTGACTGTCCAGAAGCCACGCATGCTGCCGCGTGGCGGCGGTGTCACGGCTCGGGACAAGAGGAGGCCCCACGGTGCGGGCTGGGGCGCCAGGCACCGCGGCGGGCGCTGAGGGTGGGGGTCACCCCCACCCCGGGCCGCCCCCGCACTCCCAGAAACGCGACAGAACCAGAGGCAAAAAAAAAAAAAAAAGAAGAAGAAGCCTACGGCACCCGGTATTCCCGGGCGGTCTCCCATCCAAGTTCTAACCAGGCCCGACCCTGCTTAGCTTCCGAGACCAGACGGGATCGGGCGCGTTCGGGGTGGTGTGGTCGTGGACGGCGGAGGGCGCCCCTGCCCCGCTCGAGAAGCCGAGCCTCTCTGCGCTTCCCCGCCGCCTCCTCCCGCCCCAGGCCCCGCGCCGGGCCGGGCCTGTTGAGTTCGCCGGCCGGGTCCCGTGGGCTCCGAGGGACGGGGTGACAGGCGGGGCGGGCAGGGAGCGGCGGGCCGGGGTTGGGGGCTGTCTCTCTATACACACACACTCACACTCACACTCACTCACTCACTCACACTCACACAAGATGCGCCTCCACGGCTGGACCCGCCAAGGTGGAGACCTTCCAGCCCCCCTCCTCTCCTCGCCTGGCCTCCTTCACCTCCCCGCCCCCCACCCCCAGCGCGCCTCCGGGGCCGCTGACTGCGCACGGGCGGGTGGGCGGGGCGGGGCGCTCGCCCTTTGACCCCAGCCAGGGGCCGCCCTCCCCCACAACCCCTTTCAGCTGTGCCCCCCACCCTGTGGCCCCGCGGCCGCCTATTCCCCCGGGCCAGGGCTGGGGCACAGCGCACGGGGGAGGGGAGCCAGTGTATGGGGCGTCTCTCTCTCTCTCTCGGGATGTGTCCCATGGGTGGGGTGGGGTGGCGTGGTCTGTGGGGCGCTGAAGAAATCAGTCCCCTCCATCTCCTCCCTCTGGAAAACACCCAAGCCCTTGGAGAACTGCCCGCACCGCTACCGTGGGGGCCGGGACCCTCCTCTGTGTCCTCCTGTGGCCCAGTCCAAGGGGCCTGGGCCTGGCCGGGGCTGCATTGGACCCCAACCACCCTGGCGTGTGGACTCGCTAAAAATCGGCGATTAGATATTGGATTCCAGCGTCATTGAGGTCATTTCACTAATGAGTGCACCGCAAAGAGTTTCCTAATCCATCTGTGAGGGTGGCAACCGAAAGAGAATTTTAGAGCCGACAGAATAGGCGAGGAAAGGCATAGGAGATTTCCACACCCAGTAAGGAAGCCTTTCCCGAAATGGAAGAAAGAAAGGAGCAAACAGAGACACCGGTAGCCCCCCGCCCGGATGAGAGTCTGCCCCTGAGAGAAAGTACCCTGACCAGGTTCTCCCGTGGGTGGGTGGCGAGCTAGCGGCATTCAGAAGAGCGAGGCCCGCAGTCTGTGCAGAAGACACCTGCACTCGGGTGTGTGTGGCGGCACAATTCACAAGCAGCTCCAGATGTTAATCCAAGGAGAAGCCAGGGAGTTCCCAACGCCCCAGGTGTCCTCAGCCCACGACTGGCTGCTGTGGGAATGCGAAGCCCGGCTCCTTGTCTCAGAGCGGGGCAACCAGGAGGTGTGATGTCCACCCCGGGGTTCCCAGGAGGATCAGGCTGAAGCTGGGACTTGGCCTGAAAGTGTCCCCTCGCATGGCCACCCCCTTCCCCTTCCTGCTCCTCTACTCCTGGTGCCCCTCCATCCAGGGGCCAGACCTTAAAGAGTCACCCGCAAGAGAATCCTGGTCCCAAAGGAGCCTTCTGGGGGACCCGTGCTGAGAGAGGTTGTGGGCATGGCCCGCTGGGGCTCTGCCCGACCCAGGGCTGAGAGATGCAACCTCCCAGCTCTGGGTCCCTGCAGGAAGTGTTGGCAAGCACAGGGCCAGTCCTCCAAAGGCCCAGGTGCAGGGAGCCCAGGCCAAGCAGCCTGTGGAAGAAGCCACATGCTGTGCCACCCCGGGGAACACGACTGCAGGCCACGGCCCTTCCCACCTCCTCCTCCTCCTCCTCCTCCTCCTCCTCCTCCCACCCCGCCCCCGCCCCCGCCCCCACATGGCACAGGGCCCAGAGACACCTCAGACACTTGCTACCCAAAGTGCAAAGGGCATCAGTTGCTCCTCCAAACCCCCCCCAGCCCAGCAGACCGCATTGTCCAGCCAGCCCCCGGGCCTCCCTGGGGTGCCCAGCACAAAAGTGCAGACACCCACCGGACCCTCAATCTCAGTTTTCGGATGTTTTTGCCACTCTAAGGACCCGCAGGCCAGCTGGGCCTTCTGGCAGGACAGAGAGCCCCGGAATCCGACGTGGAGAGCTGGGTGTACGTCCCCACGAGGAGGCGGTCCCCACCTCCGCGGCTATCCCCTTGCGGGGAGCGGCAGCCGTGGGGCCTCAGAGAAGACACCAGGCTGGGCCCCCACGGCACAGCGGGAGCACGTCCCCCGCAGGCCACTTAGCGACGGCGGCCAGCCGGCGGACGGTTGGGTTGCGCGAGACGCTGCGGCCGCCCTGCTACCGGGTTCCTGGGAGGGCGTCCTGGAACCAGCGTCCACACCAAGCCCTTGGAAGGCCCAGGCGACGGAGGAGCCCCGTCAGGCAGGGGCCGAGGACGGTGACGGCCCGGGCGGGGAGGAGCGTGTCAGGCAGGGGCAGAGGACGGTGACAGGTGACAGGCCGGGCGGGAAGGAGTCAGTCAGGCAGGGGCCGTGGAGGAGACGGGCTGGGTAAGGGTTAGGGTTAGAGTCAGGGCACAAGTCACAATCGCAAAGACCTGGAAGCCACCCGAGTGCCCATCGACCCACGAGTGGGTAAATAAAATGTGGCGCGTGGACACCACGGAGTGCTATTCGGCTATGAGGAGCAGCGGTGAGGGGGCACCTCTCGTGGTTCTCCTGGCCAGAGCTGGAACCCGTTCCAGTAAGCCAAGTATCCCAAGAATGGACACACGAGCACCACGTGCTCGCGCTCACCAGCAAATGGGTACGAACCGATGGACACCTAAGTGGACACAGAGGAATCACCTTCTTCGGGTGGGTGTCGGGCGGGTGGGGGGAGGGGATGGGCATACACATCCATTAGGAATGGGGTGGGTGCGCACCGACTGGGGGATGGGCGCACTTGAAGCTCTGACCCGAGGGGGGAGGCTGGGAGAGGGCAACGCACCCGACCTTAACATTGGTGCCCCCACAATATGCTGGAGCAACATGAGAGGTAAATGAATAAGAACACGGGGGGGGGAGGGGGGCACGGGCAACACATGTCACCTTAAAACTTGGACTCCCATCATCTGCTTGAAAAGAGAGAGAAAAGAAAATGCAATAATAGAGATAAGAGACACTTTTTAAAAATAATGAATCCGGCCGGGCGCTGTGGCTCACGCCTGTAATCCTAGCTCTTGGGAGGCCGAGGCGGGCGGATTGCTCAAGGTCAGGAGTTCAAAACCAGCCTGAGCAAGAGCGAGACCCCGTCTCTACTATAAATAGAAAGAAATTAATTGGCCAACTGATATATATATAAAAAATTAGCGGGGCATGGTGGCGCATGCCTGCAGTCCCAGCTACCCGGGAGGCTGAGGCAGAAGGATCACTCGAGCCCAGGAGTTTGAAGTTGCTGTGAGCTAGGCTGACGCCACGGCACTCACTCTAGCCTGGGCAACAAACCGAGACTCTGTCTCAAAAAAAAAAAAAAAAAAAAATGAATCCGAAGAGAAAAGTAAAAGGAGGCCTGTGGAGCAGGTCTGGGTGTGACTCCGGATGCCCGAACATCAGGTGCCACCACCAAAGATTCCTACGTGTAGCCCATAGAACCCCAAAAGCAACGGGACGAGTTCTGGTCACATACTCCCTCAAAATGACATCCAGGCCTTCTTCTGGAACTCCCTCCCCTCTCAGACTCTCAAGGTTTCCTCCAGCGTGTCGGCTCCCACAGAGCAGACCTTTGGTCTGAGACCTGACTGTCCAGAAGCCACGCATGCTGCCGCGTGGCGGCGGTGTCACGGCTCGGGACAAGAGGAGGCCCCACGGTGCGGGCTGGGGCGCCAGGCACCGCGGCGGGCGCTGAGGGTGGGGGTCACCCCCACCCCGGGCCGCCCCCGCACTCCCAGAAACGCGACAGAACCAGAGGCAAAAAAAAAAAAAAAAGAAGAAGAAGCCTACGGCACCCGGTATTCCCGGGCGGTCTCCCATCCAAGTTCTAACCAGGCCCGACCCTGCTTAGCTTCCGAGACCAGACGGGATCGGGCGCGTTCGGGGTGGTGTGGTCGTGGACGGCGGAGGGCGCCCCTGCCCCGCTCGAGAAGCCGAGCCTCTCTGCGCTTCCCCGCCGCCTCCTCCCGCCCCAGGCCCCGCGCCGGGCCGGGCCTGTTGAGTTCGCCGGCCGGGTCCCGTGGGCTCCGAGGGACGGGGTGACAGGCGGGGCGGGCAGGGAGCGGCGGGCCGGGGTTGGGGGCTGTCTCTCTATACACACACACTCACACTCACACTCACTCACTCACTCACACTCACACAAGATGCGCCTCCACGGCTGGACCCGCCAAGGTGGAGACCTTCCAGCCCCCCTCCTCTCCTCGCCTGGCCTCCTTCACCTCCCCGCCCCCCACCCCCAGCGCGCCTCCGGGGCCGCTGACTGCGCACGGGCGGGTGGGCGGGGCGGGGCGCTCGCCCTTTGACCCCAGCCAGGGGCCGCCCTCCCCCACAACCCCTTTCAGCTGTGCCCCCCACCCTGTGGCCCCGCGGCCGCCTATTCCCCCGGGCCAGGGCTGGGGCACAGCGCACGGGGGAGGGGAGCCAGTGTATGGGGCGTCTCTCTCTCTCTCTCGGGATGTGTCCCATGGGTGGGGTGGGGTGGCGTGGTCTGTGGGGCGCTGAAGAAATCAGTCCCCTCCATCTCCTCCCTCTGGAAAACACCCAAGCCCTTGGAGAACTGCCCGCACCGCTACCGTGGGGGCCGGGACCCTCCTCTGTGTCCTCCTGTGGCCCAGTCCAAGGGGCCTGGGCCTGGCCGGGGCTGCATTGGACCCCAACCACCCTGGCGTGTGGACTCGCTAAAAATCGGCGATTAGATATTGGATTCCAGCGTCATTGAGGTCATTTCACTAATGAGTGCACCGCAAAGAGTTTCCTAATCCATCTGTGAGGGTGGCAACCGAAAGAGAATTTTAGAGCCGACAGAATAGGCGAGGAAAGGCATAGGAGATTTCCACACCCAGTAAGGAAGCCTTTCCCGAAATGGAAGAAAGAAAGGAGCAAACAGAGACACCGGTAGCCCCCCGCCCGGATGAGAGTCTGCCCCTGAGAGAAAGTACCCTGACCAGGTTCTCCCGTGGGTGGGTGGCGAGCTAGCGGCATTCAGAAGAGCGAGGCCCGCAGTCTGTGCAGAAGACACCTGCACTCGGGTGTGTGTGGCGGCACAATTCACAAGCAGCTCCAGATGTTAATCCAAGGAGAAGCCAGGGAGTTCCCAACGCCCCAGGTGTCCTCAGCCCACGACTGGCTGCTGTGGGAATGCGAAGCCCGGCTCCTTGTCTCAGAGCGGGGCAACCAGGAGGTGTGATGTCCACCCCGGGGTTCCCAGGAGGATCAGGCTGAAGCTGGGACTTGGCCTGAAAGTGTCCCCTCGCATGGCCACCCCCTTCCCCTTCCTGCTCCTCTACTCCTGGTGCCCCTCCATCCAGGGGCCAGACCTTAAAGAGTCACCCGCAAGAGAATCCTGGTCCCAAAGGAGCCTTCTGGGGGACCCGTGCTGAGAGAGGTTGTGGGCATGGCCCGCTGGGGCTCTGCCCGACCCAGGGCTGAGAGATGCAACCTCCCAGCTCTGGGTCCCTGCAGGAAGTGTTGGCAAGCACAGGGCCAGTCCTCCAAAGGCCCAGGTGCAGGGAGCCCAGGCCAAGCAGCCTGTGGAAGAAGCCACATGCTGTGCCACCCCGGGGAACACGACTGCAGGCCACGGCCCTTCCCACCTCCTCCTCCTCCTCCTCCTCCTCCTCCTCCTCCCACCCCGCCCCCGCCCCCGCCCCCACATGGCACAGGGCCCAGAGACACCTCAGACACTTGCTACCCAAAGTGCAAAGGGCATCAGTTGCTCCTCCAAACCCCCCCCAGCCCAGCAGACCGCATTGTCCAGCCAGCCCCCGGGCCTCCCTGGGGTGCCCAGCACAAAAGTGCAGACACCCACCGGACCCTCAATCTCAGTTTTCGGATGTTTTTGCCACTCTAAGGACCCGCAGGCCAGCTGGGCCTTCTGGCAGGACAGAGAGCCCCGGAATCCGACGTGGAGAGCTGGGTGTACGTCCCCACGAGGAGGCGGTCCCCACCTCCGCGGCTATCCCCTTGCGGGGAGCGGCAGCCGTGGGGCCTCAGAGAAGACACCAGGCTGGGCCCCCACGGCACAGCGGGAGCACGTCCCCCGCAGGCCACTTAGCGACGGCGGCCAGCCGGCGGACGGTTGGGTTGCGCGAGACGCTGCGGCCGCCCTGCTACCGGGTTCCTGGGAGGGCGTCCTGGAACCAGCGTCCACACCAAGCCCTTGGAAGGCCCAGGCGACGGAGGAGCCCCGTCAGGCAGGGGCCGAGGACGGTGACGGCCCGGGCGGGGAGGAGCGTGTCAGGCAGGGGCAGAGGACGGTGACAGGTGACAGGCCGGGCGGGAAGGAGTCAGTCAGGCAGGGGCCGTGGAGGAGACGGGCTGGGTAAGGGTTAGGGTTAGAGTCAGGGCACAAGTCACAATCGCAAAGACCTGGAAGCCACCCGAGTGCCCATCGACCCACGAGTGGGTAAATAAAATGTGGCGCGTGGACACCACGGAGTGCTATTCGGCTATGAGGAGCAGCGGTGAGGGGGCACCTCTCGTGGTTCTCCTGGCCAGAGCTGGAACCCGTTCCAGTAAGCCAAGTATCCCAAGAATGGACACACGAGCACCACGTGCTCGCGCTCACCAGCAAATGGGTACGAACCGATGGACACCTAAGTGGACACAGAGGAATCACCTTCTTCGGGTGGGTGTCGGGCGGGTGGGGGGAGGGGATGGGCATACACATCCATTAGGAATGGGGTGGGTGCGCACCGACTGGGGGATGGGCGCACTTGAAGCTCTGACCCGAGGGGGGAGGCTGGGAGAGGGCAACGCACCCGACCTTAACATTGGTGCCCCCACAATATGCTGGAGCAACATGAGAGGTAAATGAATAAGAACACGGGGGGGGGAGGGGGGCACGGGCAACACATGTCACCTTAAAACTTGGACTCCCATCATCTGCTTGAAAAGAGAGAGAAAAGAAAATGCAATAATAGAGATAAGAGACACTTTTTAAAAATAATGAATCCGGCCGGGCGCTGTGGCTCACGCCTGTAATCCTAGCTCTTGGGAGGCCGAGGCGGGCGGATTGCTCAAGGTCAGGAGTTCAAAACCAGCCTGAGCAAGAGCGAGACCCCGTCTCTACTATAAATAGAAAGAAATTAATTGGCCAACTGATATATATATAAAAAATTAGCGGGGCATGGTGGCGCATGCCTGCAGTCCCAGCTACCCGGGAGGCTGAGGCAGAAGGATCACTCGAGCCCAGGAGTTTGAAGTTGCTGTGAGCTAGGCTGACGCCACGGCACTCACTCTAGCCTGGGCAACAAACCGAGACTCTGTCTCAAAAAAAAAAAAAAAAAAAAATGAATCCGAAGAGAAAAGTAAAAGGAGGCCTGTGGAGCAGGTCTGGGTGTGACTCCGGATGCCCGAACATCAGGTGCCACCACCAAAGATTCCTACGTGTAGCCCATAGAACCCCAAAAGCAACGGGACGAGTTCTGGTCACATACTCCCTCAAAATGACATCCAGGCCTTCTTCTGGAACTCCCTCCCCTCTCAGACTCTCAAGGTTTCCTCCAGCGTGTCGGCTCCCACAGAGCAGACCTTTGGTCTGAGACCTGACTGTCCAGAAGCCACGCATGCTGCCGCGTGGCGGCGGTGTCACGGCTCGGGACAAGAGGAGGCCCCACGGTGCGGGCTGGGGCGCCAGGCACCGCGGCGGGCGCTGAGGGTGGGGGTCACCCCCACCCCGGGCCGCCCCCGCACTCCCAGAAACGCGACAGAACCAGAGGCAAAAAAAAAAAAAGAAGAAGAAGAAGCCTACGGCACCCGGTATTCCCGGGCGGTCTCCCATCCAAGTTCTAACCAGGCCCGACCCTGCTTAGCTTCCGAGACCAGACGGGATCGGGCGCGTTCGGGGTGGTGTGGTCGTGGACGGCGGAGGGCGCCCCTGCCCCGCTCGAGAAGCCGAGCCTCTCTGCGCTTCCCCGCCGCCTCCTCCCGCCCCAGGCCCCGCGCCGGGCCGGGCCTGTTGAGTTCGCCGGCCGGGTCCCGTGGGCTCCGAGGGACGGGGTGACAGGCGGGGCGGGCAGGGAGCGGCGGGCCGGGGTTGGGGGCTGTCTCTCTATACACACACACTCACACTCACACTCACTCACTCACTCACACTCACACAAGATGCGCCTCCACGGCTGGACCCGCCAAGGTGGAGACCTTCCAGCCCCCCTCCTCTCCTCGCCTGGCCTCCTTCACCTCCCCGCCCCCCACCCCCAGCGCGCCTCCGGGGCCGCTGACTGCGCACGGGCGGGTGGGCGGGGCGGGGCGCTCGCCCTTTGACCCCAGCCAGGGGCCGCCCTCCCCCACAACCCCTTTCAGCTGTGCCCCCCACCCTGTGGCCCCGCGGCCGCCTATTCCCCCGGGCCAGGGCTGGGGCACAGCGCACGGGGGAGGGGAGCCAGTGTATGGGGCGTCTCTCTCTCTCTCTCGGGATGTGTCCCATGGGTGGGGTGGGGTGGCGTGGTCTGTGGGGCGCTGAAGAAATCAGTCCCCTCCATCTCCTCCCTCTGGAAAACACCCAAGCCCTTGGAGAACTGCCCGCACCGCTACCGTGGGGGCCGGGACCCTCCTCTGTGTCCTCCTGTGGCCCAGTCCAAGGGGCCTGGGCCTGGCCGGGGCTGCATTGGACCCCAACCACCCTGGCGTGTGGACTCGCTAAAAATCGGCGATTAGATATTGGATTCCAGCGTCATTGAGGTCATTTCACTAATGAGTGCACCGCAAAGAGTTTCCTAATCCATCTGTGAGGGTGGCAACCGAAAGAGAATTTTAGAGCCGACAGAATAGGCGAGGAAAGGCATAGGAGATTTCCACACCCAGTAAGGAAGCCTTTCCCGAAATGGAAGAAAGAAAGGAGCAAACAGAGACACCGGTAGCCCCCCGCCCGGATGAGAGTCTGCCCCTGAGAGAAAGTACCCTGACCAGGTTCTCCCGTGGGTGGGTGGCGAGCTAGCGGCATTCAGAAGAGCGAGGCCCGCAGTCTGTGCAGAAGACACCTGCACTCGGGTGTGTGTGGCGGCACAATTCACAAGCAGCTCCAGATGTTAATCCAAGGAGAAGCCAGGGAGTTCCCAACGCCCCAGGTGTCCTCAGCCCACGACTGGCTGCTGTGGGAATGCGAAGCCCGGCTCCTTGTCTCAGAGCGGGGCAACCAGGAGGTGTGATGTCCACCCCGGGGTTCCCAGGAGGATCAGGCTGAAGCTGGGACTTGGCCTCAAAGTGTCCCCTCGCATGGCCACCCCCTTCCCCTTCCTGCTCCTCTACTCCTGGTGCCCCTCCATCCAGGGGCCAGACCTTAAAGAGTCACCCGCAAGAGAATCCTGGTCCCAAAGGAGCCTTCTGGGGGACCCGTGCTGAGAGAGGTTGTGGGCATGGCCCGCTGGGGCTCTGCCCGACCCAGGGCTGAGAGATGCAACCTCCCAGCTCTGGGTCCCTGCAGGAAGTGTTGGCAAGCACAGGGCCAGTCCTCCAAAGGCCCAGGTGCAGGGAGCCCAGGCCAAGCAGCCTGTGGAAGAAGCCACATGCTGTGCCACCCCGGGGAACACGACTGCAGGCCACGGCCCTTCCCACCTCCTCCTCCTCCTCCTCCTCCTCCTCCTCCTCCCACCCCGCCCCCGCCCCCGCCCCCACATGGCACAGGGCCCAGAGACACCTCAGACACTTGCTACCCAAAGTGCAAAGGGCATCAGTTGCTCCTCCAAACCCCCCCCAGCCCAGCAGACCGCATTGTCCAGCCAGCCCCCGGGCCTCCCTGGGGTGCCCAGCACAAAAGTGCAGACACCCACCGGACCCTCAATCTCAGTTTTCGGATGTTTTTGCCACTCTAAGGACCCGCAGGCCAGCTGGGCCTTCTGGCAGGACAGAGAGCCCCGGAATCCGACGTGGAGAGCTGGGTGTACGTCCCCACGAGGAGGCGGTCCCCACCTCCGCGGCTATCCCCTTGCGGGGAGCGGCAGCCGTGGGGCCTCAGAGAAGACACCAGGCTGGGCCCCCACGGCACAGCGGGAGCACGTCCCCCGCAGGCCACTTAGCGACGGCGGCCAGCCGGCGGACGGTTGGGTTGCGCGAGACGCTGCGGCCGCCCTGCTACCGGGTTCCTGGGAGGGCGTCCTGGAACCAGCGTCCACACCAAGCCCTTGGAAGGCCCAGGCGACGGAGGAGCCCCGTCAGGCAGGGGCCGAGGACGGTGACGGCCCGGGCGGGGAGGAGCGTGTCAGGCAGGGGCAGAGGACGGTGACAGGTGACAGGCCGGGCGGGAAGGAGTCAGTCAGGCAGGGGCCGTGGAGGAGACGGGCTGGGTAAGGGTTAGGGTTAGAGTCAGGGCACAAGTCACAATCGCAAAGACCTGGAAGCCACCCGAGTGCCCATCGACCCACGAGTGGGTAAATAAAATGTGGCGCGTGGACACCACGGAGTGCTATTCGGCTATGAGGAGCAGCGGTGAGGGGGCACCTCTCGTGGTTCTCCTGGCCAGAGCTGGAACCCGTTCCAGTAAGCCAAGTATCCCAAGAATGGACACACGAGCACCACGTGCTCGCGCTCACCAGCAAATGGGTACGAACCGATGGACACCTAAGTGGACACAGAGGAATCACCTTCTTCGGGTGGGTGTCGGGCGGGTGGGGGGAGGGGATGGGCATACACATCCATTAGGAATGGGGTGGGTGCGCACCGACTGGGGGATGGGCGCACTTGAAGCTCTGACCCGAGGGGGGAGGCTGGGAGAGGGCAACGCACCCGACCTTAACATTGGTGCCCCCACAATATGCTGGAGCAACATGAGAGGTAAATGAATAAGAACACGGGGGGGGGAGGGGGGCACGGGCAACACATGTCACCTTAAAACTTGGACTCCCATCATCTGCTTGAAAAGAGAGAGAAAAGAAAATGCAATAATAGAGATAAGAGACACTTTTTAAAAATAATGAATCCGGCCGGGCGCTGTGGCTCACGCCTGTAATCCTAGCTCTTGGGAGGCCGAGGCGGGCGGATTGCTCAAGGTCAGGAGTTCAAAACCAGCCTGAGCAAGAGCGAGACCCCGTCTCTACTATAAATAGAAAGAAATTAATTGGCCAACTGATATATATATAAAAAATTAGCGGGGCATGGTGGCGCATGCCTGCAGTCCCAGCTACCCGGGAGGCTGAGGCAGAAGGATCACTCGAGCCCAGGAGTTTGAAGTTGCTGTGAGCTAGGCTGACGCCACGGCACTCACTCTAGCCTGGGCAACAAACCGAGACTCTGTCTCAAAAAAAAAAAAAAAAAAAAATGAATCCGAAGAGAAAAGTAAAAGGAGGCCTGTGGAGCAGGTCTGGGTGTGACTCCGGATGCCCGAACATCAGGTGCCACCACCAAAGATTCCTACGTGTAGCCCATAGAACCCCAAAAGCAACGGGACGAGTTCTGGTCACATACTCCCTCAAAATGACATCCAGGCCTTCTTCTGGAACTCCCTCCCCTCTCAGACTCTCAAGGTTTCCTCCAGCGTGTCGGCTCCCACAGAGCAGACCTTTGGTCTGAGACCTGACTGTCCAGAAGCCACGCATGCTGCCGCGTGGCGGCGGTGTCACGGCTCGGGACAAGAGGAGGCCCCACGGTGCGGGCTGGGGCGCCAGGCACCGCGGCGGGCGCTGAGGGTGGGGGTCACCCCCACCCCGGGCCGCCCCCGCACTCCCAGAAACGCGACAGAACCAGAGGCAAAAAAAAAAAAAAAAGAAGAAGAAGCCTACGGCACCCGGTATTCCCGGGCGGTCTCCCATCCAAGTTCTAACCAGGCCCGACCCTGCTTAGCTTCCGAGACCAGACGGGATCGGGCGCGTTCGGGGTGGTGTGGTCGTGGACGGCGGAGGGCGCCCCTGCCCCGCTCGAGAAGCCGAGCCTCTCTGCGCTTCCCCGCCGCCTCCTCCCGCCCCAGGCCCCGCGCCGGGCCGGGCCTGTTGAGTTCGCCGGCCGGGTCCCGTGGGCTCCGAGGGACGGGGTGACAGGCGGGGCGGGCAGGGAGCGGCGGGCCGGGGTTGGGGGCTGTCTCTCTATACACACACACTCACACTCACACTCACTCACTCACTCACACTCACACAAGATGCGCCTCCACGGCTGGACCCGCCAAGGTGGAGACCTTCCAGCCCCCCTCCTCTCCTCGCCTGGCCTCCTTCACCTCCCCGCCCCCCACCCCCAGCGCGCCTCCGGGGCCGCTGACTGCGCACGGGCGGGTGGGCGGGGCGGGGCGCTCGCCCTTTGACCCCAGCCAGGGGCCGCCCTCCCCCACAACCCCTTTCAGCTGTGCCCCCCACCCTGTGGCCCCGCGGCCGCCTATTCCCCCGGGCCAGGGCTGGGGCACAGCGCACGGGGGAGGGGAGCCAGTGTATGGGGCGTCTCTCTCTCTCTCTCGGGATGTGTCCCATGGGTGGGGTGGGGTGGCGTGGTCTGTGGGGCGCTGAAGAAATCAGTCCCCTCCATCTCCTCCCTCTGGAAAACACCCAAGCCCTTGGAGAACTGCCCGCACCGCTACCGTGGGGGCCGGGACCCTCCTCTGTGTCCTCCTGTGGCCCAGTCCAAGGGGCCTGGGCCTGGCCGGGGCTGCATTGGACCCCAACCACCCTGGCGTGTGGACTCGCTAAAAATCGGCGATTAGATATTGGATTCCAGCGTCATTGAGGTCATTTCACTAATGAGTGCACCGCAAAGAGTTTCCTAATCCATCTGTGAGGGTGGCAACCGAAAGAGAATTTTAGAGCCGACAGAATAGGCGAGGAAAGGCATAGGAGATTTCCACACCCAGTAAGGAAGCCTTTCCCGAAATGGAAGAAAGAAAGGAGCAAACAGAGACACCGGTAGCCCCCCGCCCGGATGAGAGTCTGCCCCTGAGAGAAAGTACCCTGACCAGGTTCTCCCGTGGGTGGGTGGCGAGCTAGCGGCATTCAGAAGAGCGAGGCCCGCAGTCTGTGCAGAAGACACCTGCACTCGGGTGTGTGTGGCGGCACAATTCACAAGCAGCTCCAGATGTTAATCCAAGGAGAAGCCAGGGAGTTCCCAACGCCCCAGGTGTCCTCAGCCCACGACTGGCTGCTGTGGGAATGCGAAGCCCGGCTCCTTGTCTCAGAGCGGGGCAACCAGGAGGTGTGATGTCCACCCCGGGGTTCCCAGGAGGATCAGGCTGAAGCTGGGACTTGGCCTCAAAGTGTCCCCTCGCATGGCCACCCCCTTCCCCTTCCTGCTCCTCTACTCCTGGTGCCCCTCCATCCAGGGGCCAGACCTTAAAGAGTCACCCGCAAGAGAATCCTGGTCCCAAAGGAGCCTTCTGGGGGACCCGTGCTGAGAGAGGTTGTGGGCATGGCCCGCTGGGGCTCTGCCCGACCCAGGGCTGAGAGATGCAACCTCCCAGCTCTGGGTCCCTGCAGGAAGTGTTGGCAAGCACAGGGCCAGTCCTCCAAAGGCCCAGGTGCAGGGAGCCCAGGCCAAGCAGCCTGTGGAAGAAGCCACATGCTGTGCCACCCCGGGGAACACGACTGCAGGCCACGGCCCTTCCCACCTCCTCCTCCTCCTCCTCCTCCTCCTCCTCCTCCCACCCCGCCCCCGCCCCCGCCCCCACATGGCACAGGGCCCAGAGACACCTCAGACACTTGCTACCCAAAGTGCAAAGGGCATCAGTTGCTCCTCCAAACCCCCCCCAGCCCAGCAGACCGCATTGTCCAGCCAGCCCCCGGGCCTCCCTGGGGTGCCCAGCACAAAAGTGCAGACACCCACCGGACCCTCAATCTCAGTTTTCGGATGTTTTTGCCACTCTAAGGACCCGCAGGCCAGCTGGGCCTTCTGGCAGGACAGAGAGCCCCGGAATCCGACGTGGAGAGCTGGGTGTACGTCCCCACGAGGAGGCGGTCCCCACCTCCGCGGCTATCCCCTTGCGGGGAGCGGCAGCCGTGGGGCCTCAGAGAAGACACCAGGCTGGGCCCCCACGGCACAGCGGGAGCACGTCCCCCGCAGGCCACTTAGCGACGGCGGCCAGCCGGCGGACGGTTGGGTTGCGCGAGACGCTGCGGCCGCCCTGCTACCGGGTTCCTGGGAGGGCGTCCTGGAACCAGCGTCCACACCAAGCCCTTGGAAGGCCCAGGCGACGGAGGAGCCCCGTCAGGCAGGGGCCGAGGACGGTGACGGCCCGGGCGGGGAGGAGCGTGTCAGGCAGGGGCAGAGGACGGTGACAGGTGACAGGCCGGGCGGGAAGGAGTCAGTCAGGCAGGGGCCGTGGAGGAGACGGGCTGGGTAAGGGTTAGGGTTAGAGTCAGGGCACAAGTCACAATCGCAAAGACCTGGAAGCCACCCGAGTGCCCATCGACCCACGAGTGGGTAAATAAAATGTGGCGCGTGGACACCACGGAGTGCTATTCGGCTATGAGGAGCAGCGGTGAGGGGGCACCTCTCGTGGTTCTCCTGGCCAGAGCTGGAACCCGTTCCAGTAAGCCAAGTATCCCAAGAATGGACACACGAGCACCACGTGCTCGCGCTCACCAGCAAATGGGTACGAACCGATGGACACCTAAGTGGACACAGAGGAATCACCTTCTTCGGGTGGGTGTCGGGCGGGTGGGGGGAGGGGATGGGCATACACATCCATTAGGAATGGGGTGGGTGCGCACCGACTGGGGGATGGGCGCACTTGAAGCTCTGACCCGAGGGGGGAGGCTGGGAGAGGGCAACGCACCCGACCTTAACATTGGTGCCCCCACAATATGCTGGAGCAACATGAGAGGTAAATGAATAAGAACACGGGGGGGGGAGGGGGGCACGGGCAACACATGTCACCTTAAAACTTGGACTCCCATCATCTGCTTGAAAAGAGAGAGAAAAGAAAATGCAATAATAGAGATAAGAGACACTTTTTAAAAATAATGAATCCGGCCGGGCGCTGTGGCTCACGCCTGTAATCCTAGCTCTTGGGAGGCCGAGGCGGGCGGATTGCTCAAGGTCAGGAGTTCAAAACCAGCCTGAGCAAGAGCGAGACCCCGTCTCTACTATAAATAGAAAGAAATTAATTGGCCAACTGATATATATATAAAAAATTAGCGGGGCATGGTGGCGCATGCCTGCAGTCCCAGCTACCCGGGAGGCTGAGGCAGAAGGATCACTCGAGCCCAGGAGTTTGAAGTTGCTGTGAGCTAGGCTGACGCCACGGCACTCACTCTAGCCTGGGCAACAAACCGAGACTCTGTCTCAAAAAAAAAAAAAAAAAAAAATGAATCCGAAGAGAAAAGTAAAAGGAGGCCTGTGGAGCAGGTCTGGGTGTGACTCCGGATGCCCGAACATCAGGTGCCACCACCAAAGATTCCTACGTGTAGCCCATAGAACCCCAAAAGCAACGGGACGAGTTCTGGTCACATACTCCCTCAAAATGACATCCAGGCCTTCTTCTGGAACTCCCTCCCCTCTCAGACTCTCAAGGTTTCCTCCAGCGTGTCGGCTCCCACAGAGCAGACCTTTGGTCTGAGACCTGACTGTCCAGAAGCCACGCATGCTGCCGCGTGGCGGCGGTGTCACGGCTCGGGACAAGAGGAGGCCCCACGGTGCGGGCTGGGGCGCCAGGCACCGCGGCGGGCGCTGAGGGTGGGGGTCACCCCCACCCCGGGCCGCCCCCGCACTCCCAGAAACGCGACAGAACCAGAGGCAAAAAAAAAAAAAAAAGAAGAAGAAGCCTACGGCACCCGGTATTCCCGGGCGGTCTCCCATCCAAGTTCTAACCAGGCCCGACCCTGCTTAGCTTCCGAGACCAGACGGGATCGGGCGCGTTCGGGGTGGTGTGGTCGTGGACGGCGGAGGGCGCCCCTGCCCCGCTCGAGAAGCCGAGCCTCTCTGCGCTTCCCCGCCGCCTCCTCCCGCCCCAGGCCCCGCGCCGGGCCGGGCCTGTTGAGTTCGCCGGCCGGGTCCCGTGGGCTCCGAGGGACGGGGTGACAGGCGGGGCGGGCAGGGAGCGGCGGGCCGGGGTTGGGGGCTGTCTCTCTATACACACACACTCACACTCACACTCACTCACTCACTCACACTCACACAAGATGCGCCTCCACGGCTGGACCCGCCAAGGTGGAGACCTTCCAGCCCCCCTCCTCTCCTCGCCTGGCCTCCTTCACCTCCCCGCCCCCCACCCCCAGCGCGCCTCCGGGGCCGCTGACTGCGCACGGGCGGGTGGGCGGGGCGGGGCGCTCGCCCTTTGACCCCAGCCAGGGGCCGCCCTCCCCCACAACCCCTTTCAGCTGTGCCCCCCACCCTGTGGCCCCGCGGCCGCCTATTCCCCCGGGCCAGGGCTGGGGCACAGCGCACGGGGGAGGGGAGCCAGTGTATGGGGCGTCTCTCTCTCTCTCTCGGGATGTGTCCCATGGGTGGGGTGGGGTGGCGTGGTCTGTGGGGCGCTGAAGAAATCAGTCCCCTCCATCTCCTCCCTCTGGAAAACACCCAAGCCCTTGGAGAACTGCCCGCACCGCTACCGTGGGGGCCGGGACCCTCCTCTGTGTCCTCCTGTGGCCCAGTCCAAGGGGCCTGGGCCTGGCCGGGGCTGCATTGGACCCCAACCACCCTGGCGTGTGGACTCGCTAAAAATCGGCGATTAGATATTGGATTCCAGCGTCATTGAGGTCATTTCACTAATGAGTGCACCGCAAAGAGTTTCCTAATCCATCTGTGAGGGTGGCAACCGAAAGAGAATTTTAGAGCCGACAGAATAGGCGAGGAAAGGCATAGGAGATTTCCACACCCAGTAAGGAAGCCTTTCCCGAAATGGAAGAAAGAAAGGAGCAAACAGAGACACCGGTAGCCCCCCGCCCGGATGAGAGTCTGCCCCTGAGAGAAAGTACCCTGACCAGGTTCTCCCGTGGGTGGGTGGCGAGCTAGCGGCATTCAGAAGAGCGAGGCCCGCAGTCTGTGCAGAAGACACCTGCACTCGGGTGTGTGTGGCGGCACAATTCACAAGCAGCTCCAGATGTTAATCCAAGGAGAAGCCAGGGAGTTCCCAACGCCCCAGGTGTCCTCAGCCCACGACTGGCTGCTGTGGGAATGCGAAGCCCGGCTCCTTGTCTCAGAGCGGGGCAACCAGGAGGTGTGATGTCCACCCCGGGGTTCCCAGGAGGATCAGGCTGAAGCTGGGACTTGGCCTGAAAGTGTCCCCTCGCATGGCCACCCCCTTCCCCTTCCTGCTCCTCTACTCCTGGTGCCCCTCCATCCAGGGGCCAGACCTTAAAGAGTCACCCGCAAGAGAATCCTGGTCCCAAAGGAGCCTTCTGGGGGACCCGTGCTGAGAGAGGTTGTGGGCATGGCCCGCTGGGGCTCTGCCCGACCCAGGGCTGAGAGATGCAACCTCCCAGCTCTGGGTCCCTGCAGGAAGTGTTGGCAAGCACAGGGCCAGTCCTCCAAAGGCCCAGGTGCAGGGAGCCCAGGCCAAGCAGCCTGTGGAAGAAGCCACATGCTGTGCCACCCCGGGGAACACGACTGCAGGCCACGGCCCTTCCCACCTCCTCCTCCTCCTCCTCCTCCTCCTCCTCCTCCCACCCCGCCCCCGCCCCCGCCCCCACATGGCACAGGGCCCAGAGACACCTCAGACACTTGCTACCCAAAGTGCAAAGGGCATCAGTTGCTCCTCCAAACCCCCCCCAGCCCAGCAGACCGCATTGTCCAGCCAGCCCCCGGGCCTCCCTGGGGTGCCCAGCACAAAAGTGCAGACACCCACCGGACCCTCAATCTCAGTTTTCGGATGTTTTTGCCACTCTAAGGACCCGCAGGCCAGCTGGGCCTTCTGGCAGGACAGAGAGCCCCGGAATCCGACGTGGAGAGCTGGGTGTACGTCCCCACGAGGAGGCGGTCCCCACCTCCGCGGCTATCCCCTTGCGGGGAGCGGCAGCCGTGGGGCCTCAGAGAAGACACCAGGCTGGGCCCCCACGGCACAGCGGGAGCACGTCCCCCGCAGGCCACTTAGCGACGGCGGCCAGCCGGCGGACGGTTGGGTTGCGCGAGACGCTGCGGCCGCCCTGCTACCGGGTTCCTGGGAGGGCGTCCTGGAACCAGCGTCCACACCAAGCCCTTGGAAGGCCCAGGCGACGGAGGAGCCCCGTCAGGCAGGGGCCGAGGACGGTGACGGCCCGGGCGGGGAGGAGCGTGTCAGGCAGGGGCAGAGGACGGTGACAGGTGACAGGCCGGGCGGGAAGGAGTCAGTCAGGCAGGGGCCGTGGAGGAGACGGGCTGGGTAAGGGTTAGGGTTAGAGTCAGGGCACAAGTCACAATCGCAAAGACCTGGAAGCCACCCGAGTGCCCATCGACCCACGAGTGGGTAAATAAAATGTGGCGCGTGGACACCACGGAGTGCTATTCGGCTATGAGGAGCAGCGGTGAGGGGGCACCTCTCGTGGTTCTCCTGGCCAGAGCTGGAACCCGTTCCAGTAAGCCAAGTATCCCAAGAATGGACACACGAGCACCACGTGCTCGCGCTCACCAGCAAATGGGTACGAACCGATGGACACCTAAGTGGACACAGAGGAATCACCTTCTTCGGGTGGGTGTCGGGCGGGTGGGGGGAGGGGATGGGCATACACATCCATTAGGAATGGGGTGGGTGCGCACCGACTGGGGGATGGGCGCACTTGAAGCTCTGACCCGAGGGGGGAGGCTGGGAGAGGGCAACGCACCCGACCTTAACATTGGTGCCCCCACAATATGCTGGAGCAACATGAGAGGTAAATGAATAAGAACACGGGGGGGGGAGGGGGGCACGGGCAACACATGTCACCTTAAAACTTGGACTCCCATCATCTGCTTGAAAAGAGAGAGAAAAGAAAATGCAATAATAGAGATAAGAGACACTTTTTAAAAATAATGAATCCGGCCGGGCGCTGTGGCTCACGCCTGTAATCCTAGCTCTTGGGAGGCCGAGGCGGGCGGATTGCTCAAGGTCAGGAGTTCAAAACCAGCCTGAGCAAGAGCGAGACCCCGTCTCTACTATAAATAGAAAGAAATTAATTGGCCAACTGATATATATATAAAAAATTAGCGGGGCATGGTGGCGCATGCCTGCAGTCCCAGCTACCCGGGAGGCTGAGGCAGAAGGATCACTCGAGCCCAGGAGTTTGAAGTTGCTGTGAGCTAGGCTGACGCCACGGCACTCACTCTAGCCTGGGCAACAAACCGAGACTCTGTCTCAAAAAAAAAAAAAAAAAAAAATGAATCCGAAGAGAAAAGTAAAAGGAGGCCTGTGGAGCAGGTCTGGGTGTGACTCCGGATGCCCGAACATCAGGTGCCACCACCAAAGATTCCTACGTGTAGCCCATAGAACCCCAAAAGCAACGGGACGAGTTCTGGTCACATACTCCCTCAAAATGACATCCAGGCCTTCTTCTGGAACTCCCTCCCCTCTCAGACTCTCAAGGTTTCCTCCAGCGTGTCGGCTCCCACAGAGCAGACCTTTGGTCTGAGACCTGACTGTCCAGAAGCCACGCATGCTGCCGCGTGGCGGCGGTGTCACGGCTCGGGACAAGAGGAGGCCCCACGGTGCGGGCTGGGGCGCCAGGCACCGCGGCGGGCGCTGAGGGTGGGGGTCACCCCCACCCCGGGCCGCCCCCGCACTCCCAGAAACGCGACAGAACCAGAGGCAAAAAAAAAAAAAAAAGAAGAAGAAGCCTACGGCACCCGGTATTCCCGGGCGGTCTCCCATCCAAGTTCTAACCAGGCCCGACCCTGCTTAGCTTCCGAGACCAGACGGGATCGGGCGCGTTCGGGGTGGTGTGGTCGTGGACGGCGGAGGGCGCCCCTGCCCCGCTCGAGAAGCCGAGCCTCTCTGCGCTTCCCCGCCGCCTCCTCCCGCCCCAGGCCCCGCGCCGGGCCGGGCCTGTTGAGTTCGCCGGCCGGGTCCCGTGGGCTCCGAGGGACGGGGTGACAGGCGGGGCGGGCAGGGAGCGGCGGGCCGGGGTTGGGGGCTGTCTCTCTATACACACACACTCACACTCACACTCACTCACTCACTCACACTCACACAAGATGCGCCTCCACGGCTGGACCCGCCAAGGTGGAGACCTTCCAGCCCCCCTCCTCTCCTCGCCTGGCCTCCTTCACCTCCCCGCCCCCCACCCCCAGCGCGCCTCCGGGGCCGCTGACTGCGCACGGGCGGGTGGGCGGGGCGGGGCGCTCGCCCTTTGACCCCAGCCAGGGGCCGCCCTCCCCCACAACCCCTTTCAGCTGTGCCCCCCACCCTGTGGCCCCGCGGCCGCCTATTCCCCCGGGCCAGGGCTGGGGCACAGCGCACGGGGGAGGGGAGCCAGTGTATGGGGCGTCTCTCTCTCTCTCGGGATGTGTCCCATGGGTGGGGTGGGGTGGCGTGGTCTGTGGGGCGCTGAAGAAATCAGTCCCCTCCATCTCCTCCCTCTGGAAAACACCCAAGCCCTTGGAGAACTGCCCGCACCGCTACCGTGGGGGCCGGGACCCTCCTCTGTGTCCTCCTGTGGCCCAGTCCAAGGGGCCTGGGCCTGGCCGGGGCTGCATTGGACCCCAACCACCCTGGCGTGTGGACTCGCTAAAAATCGGCGATTAGATATTGGATTCCAGCGTCATTGAGGTCATTTCACTAATGAGTGCACCGCAAAGAGTTTCCTAATCCATCTGTGAGGGTGGCAACCGAAAGAGAATTTTAGAGCCGACAGAATAGGCGAGGAAAGGCATAGGAGATTTCCACACCCAGTAAGGAAGCCTTTCCCGAAATGGAAGAAAGAAAGGAGCAAACAGAGACACCGGTAGCCCCCCGCCCGGATGAGAGTCTGCCCCTGAGAGAAAGTACCCTGACCAGGTTCTCCCGTGGGTGGGTGGCGAGCTAGCGGCATTCAGAAGAGCGAGGCCCGCAGTCTGTGCAGAAGACACCTGCACTCGGGTGTGTGTGGCGGCACAATTCACAAGCAGCTCCAGATGTTAATCCAAGGAGAAGCCAGGGAGTTCCCAACGCCCCAGGTGTCCTCAGCCCACGACTGGCTGCTGTGGGAATGCGAAGCCCGGCTCCTTGTCTCAGAGCGGGGCAACCAGGAGGTGTGATGTCCACCCCGGGGTTCCCAGGAGGATCAGGCTGAAGCTGGGACTTGGCCTGAAAGTGTCCCCTCGCATGGCCACCCCCTTCCCCTTCCTGCTCCTCTACTCCTGGTGCCCCTCCATCCAGGGGCCAGACCTTAAAGAGTCACCCGCAAGAGAATCCTGGTCCCAAAGGAGCCTTCTGGGGGACCCGTGCTGAGAGAGGTTGTGGGCATGGCCCGCTGGGGCTCTGCCCGACCCAGGGCTGAGAGATGCAACCTCCCAGCTCTGGGTCCCTGCAGGAAGTGTTGGCAAGCACAGGGCCAGTCCTCCAAAGGCCCAGGTGCAGGGAGCCCAGGCCAAGCAGCCTGTGGAAGAAGCCACATGCTGTGCCACCCCGGGGAACACGACTGCAGGCCACGGCCCTTCCCACCTCCTCCTCCTCCTCCTCCTCCTCCTCCTCCTCCCACCCCGCCCCCGCCCCCGCCCCCACATGGCACAGGGCCCAGAGACACCTCAGACACTTGCTACCCAAAGTGCAAAGGGCATCAGTTGCTCCTCCAAACCCCCCCCAGCCCAGCAGACCGCATTGTCCAGCCAGCCCCCGGGCCTCCCTGGGGTGCCCAGCACAAAAGTGCAGACACCCACCGGACCCTCAATCTCAGTTTTCGGATGTTTTTGCCACTCAAAGGACCCGCAGGCCAGCTGGGCCTTCTGGCAGGACAGAGAGCCCCGGAATCCGACGTGGAGAGCTGGGTGTACGTCCCCACGAGGAGGCGGTCCCCACCTCCGCGGCTATCCCCTTGCGGGGAGCGGCAGCCGTGGGGCCTCAGAGAAGACACCAGGCTGGGCCCCCACGGCACAGCGGGAGCACGTCCCCCGCAGGCCACTTAGCCACGGCGGCCAGCCGGCGGACGGTTGGGTTGCGCGAGACGCTGCGGCCGCCCTGCTACCGGGTTCCTGGGAGGGCGTCCTGGAACCAGCGTCCACACCAAGCCCTTGGAAGGCCCAGGCGACGGAGGAGCCCCGTCAGGCAGGGGCCGAGGACGGTGACGGCCCGGGCGGGGAGGAGCGTGTCAGGCAGGGGCAGAGGACGGTGACAGGTGACAGGCCGGGCGGGAAGGAGTCAGTCAGGCAGGGGCCGTGGAGGAGACGGGCTGGGTAAGGGTTAGGGTTAGAGTCAGGGCACAAGTCACAATCGCAAAGACCTGGAAGCCACCCGAGTGCCCATCGACCCACGAGTGGGTAAATAAAATGTGGCGCGTGGACACCACGGAGTGCTATTCGGCTATGAGGAGCAGCGGTGAGGGGGCACCTCTCGTGGTTCTCCTGGCCAGAGCTGGAACCCGTTCCAGTAAGCCAAGTATCCCAAGAATGGACACACGAGCACCACGTGCTCGCGCTCACCAGCAAATGGGTACGAACCGATGGACACCTAAGTGGACACAGAGGAATCACCTTCTTCGGGTGGGTGTCGGGCGGGTGGGGGGAGGGGATGGGCATACACATCCATTAGGAATGGGGTGGGTGCGCACCGACTGGGGGATGGGCGCACTTGAAGCTCTGACCCGAGGGGGGAGGCTGGGAGAGGGCAACGCACCCGACCTTAACATTGGTGCCCCCACAATATGCTGGAGCAACATGAGAGGTAAATGAATAAGAACACGGGGGGGGGAGGGGGGCACGGGCAACACATGTCACCTTAAAACTTGGACTCCCATCATCTGCTTGAAAAGAGAGAGAAAAGAAAATGCAATAATAGAGATAAGAGACACTTTTTAAAAATAATGAATCCGGCCGGGCGCTGTGGCTCACGCCTGTAATCCTAGCTCTTGGGAGGCCGAGGCGGGCGGATTGCTCAAGGTCAGGAGTTCAAAACCAGCCTGAGCAAGAGCGAGACCCCGTCTCTACTATAAATAGAAAGAAATTAATTGGCCAACTGATATATATATAAAAAATTAGCGGGGCATGGTGGCGCATGCCTGCAGTCCCAGCTACCCGGGAGGCTGAGGCAGAAGGATCACTCGAGCCCAGGAGTTTGAAGTTGCTGTGAGCTAGGCTGACGCCAGGGCACTCACTCTAGCCTGGGCAACAAACCGAGACTCTGTCTCAAAAAAAAAAAAAAAAAAAAATGAATCCGAAGAGAAAAGTAAAAGGAGGCCTGTGGAGCAGGTCTGGGTGTGACTCCGGATGCCCGAACATCAGGTGCCACCACCAAAGATTCCTACGTGTAGCCCATAGAACCCCAAAAGCAACGGGACGAGTTCTGGTCACATACTCCCTCAAAATGACATCCAGGCCTTCTTCTGGAACTCCCTCCCCTCTCAGACTCTCAAGGTTTCCTCCAGCGTGTCGGCTCCCACAGAGCAGACCTTTGGTCTGAGACCTGACTGTCCAGAAGCCACGCATGCTGCCGCGTGGCGGCGGTGTCACGGCTCGGGACAAGAGGAGGCCCCACGGTGCGGGCTGGGGCGCCAGGCACCGCGGCGGGCGCTGAGGGTGGGGGTCACCCCCACCCCGGGCCGCCCCCGCACTCCCAGAAACGCGACAGAACCAGAGGCAAAAAAAAAAAAAAAAGAAGAAGAAGCCTACGGCACCCGGTATTCCCGGGCGGTCTCCCATCCAAGTTCTAACCAGGCCCGACCCTGCTTAGCTTCCGAGACCAGACGGGATCGGGCGCGTTCGGGGTGGTGTGGTCGTGGACGGCGGAGGGCGCCCCTGCCCCGCTCGAGAAGCCGAGCCTCTCTGCGCTTCCCCGCCGCCTCCTCCCGCCCCAGGCCCCGCGCCGGGCCGGGCCTGTTGAGTTCGCCGGCCGGGTCCCGTGGGCTCCGAGGGACGGGGTGACAGGCGGGGCGGGCAGGGAGCGGCGGGCCGGGGTTGGGGGCTGTCTCTCTATACACACACACTCACACTCACACTCACTCACTCACTCACACTCACACAAGATGCGCCTCCACGGCTGGACCCGCCAAGGTGGAGACCTTCCAGCCCCCCTCCTCTCCTCGCCTGGCCTCCTTCACCTCCCCGCCCCCCACCCCCAGCGCGCCTCCGGGGCCGCTGACTGCGCACGGGCGGGTGGGCGGGGCGGGGCGCTCGCCCTTTGACCCCAGCCAGGGGCCGCCCTCCCCCACAACCCCTTTCAGCTGTGCCCCCCACCCTGTGGCCCCGCGGCCGCCTATTCCCCGGGCCAGGGCTGGGGCACAGCGCACGGGGGAGGGGAGCCAGTGTATGGGGCGTCTCTCTCTCTCTCGGGATGTGTCCCATGGGTGGGGTGGGGTGGCGTGGTCTGTGGGGCGCTGAAGAAATCAGTCCCCTCCATCTCCTCCCTCTGGAAAACACCCAAGCCCTTGGAGAACTGCCCGCACCGCTACCGTGGGGGCCGGGACCCTCCTCTGTGTCCTCCTGTGGCCCAGTCCAAGGGGCCTGGGCCTGGCCGGGGCTGCATTGGACCCCAACCACCCTGGCGTGTGGACTCGCTAAAAATCGGCGATTAGATATTGGATTCCAGCGTCATTGAGGTCATTTCACTAATGAGTGCACCGCAAAGAGTTTCCTAATCCATCTGTGAGGGTGGCAACCGAAAGAGAATTTTAGAGCCGACAGAATAGGCGAGGAAAGGCATAGGAGATTTCCACACCCAGTAAGGAAGCCTTTCCCGAAATGGAAGAAAGAAAGGAGCAAACAGAGACACCGGTAGCCCCCCGCCCGGATGAGAGTCTGCCCCTGAGAGAAAGTACCCTGACCAGGTTCTCCCGTGGGTGGGTGGCGAGCTAGCGGCATTCAGAAGAGCGAGGCCCGCAGTCTGTGCAGAAGACACCTGCACTCGGGTGTGTGTGGCGGCACAATTCACAAGCAGCTCCAGATGTTAATCCAAGGAGAAGCCAGGGAGTTCCCAACGCCCCAGGTGTCCTCAGCCCACGACTGGCTGCTGTGGGAATGCGAAGCCCGGCTCCTTGTCTCAGAGCGGGGCAACCAGGAGGTGTGATGTCCACCCCGGGGTTCCCAGGAGGATCAGGCTGAAGCTGGGACTTGGCCTGAAAGTGTCCCCTCGCATGGCCACCCCCTTCCCCTTCCTGCTCCTCTACTCCTGGTGCCCCTCCATCCAGGGGCCAGACCTTAAAGAGTCACCCGCAAGAGAATCCTGGTCCCAAAGGAGCCTTCTGGGGGACCCGTGCTGAGAGAGGTTGTGGGCATGGCCCGCTGGGGCTCTGCCCGACCCAGGGCTGAGAGATGCAACCTCCCAGCTCTGGGTCCCTGCAGGAAGTGTTGGCAAGCACAGGGCCAGTCCTCCAAAGGCCCAGGTGCAGGGAGCCCAGGCCAAGCAGCCTGTGGAAGAAGCCACATGCTGTGCCACCCCGGGGAACACGACTGCAGGCCACGGCCCTTCCCACCTCCTCCTCCTCCTCCTCCTCCTCCTCCTCCTCCCACCCCGCCCCCGCCCCCGCCCCCACATGGCACAGGGCCCAGAGACACCTCAGACACTTGCTACCCAAAGTGCAAAGGGCATCAGTTGCTCCTCCAAACCCCCCCCAGCCCAGCAGACCGCATTGTCCAGCCAGCCCCCGGGCCTCCCTGGGGTGCCCAGCACAAAAGTGCAGACACCCACCGGACCCTCAATCTCAGTTTTCGGATGTTTTTGCCACTCAAAGGACCCGCAGGCCAGCTGGGCCTTCTGGCAGGACAGAGAGCCCCGGAATCCGACGTGGAGAGCTGGGTGTACGTCCCCACGAGGAGGCGGTCCCCACCTCCGCGGCTATCCCCTTGCGGGGAGCGGCAGCCGTGGGGCCTCAGAGAAGACACCAGGCTGGGCCCCCACGGCACAGCGGGAGCACGTCCCCCGCAGGCCACTTAGCCACGGCGGCCAGCCGGCGGACGGTTGGGTTGCGCGAGACGCTGCGGCCGCCCTGCTACCGGGTTCCTGGGAGGGCGTCCTGGAACCAGCGTCCACACCAAGCCCTTGGAAGGCCCAGGCGACGGAGGAGCCCCGTCAGGCAGGGGCCGAGGACGGTGGCGGCCCGGGCGGGGAGGAGCGTGTCAGGCAGGGGCAGAGGACGGTGACAGGTGACAGGCCGGGCGGGAAGGAGTCAGTCAGGCAGGGGCCGTGGAGGAGACGGGCTGGGTAAGGGTTAGGGTTAGAGTCAGGGCACAAGTCACAATCGCAAAGACCTGGAAGCCACCCGAGTGCCCATCGACCCACGAGTGGGTAAATAAAATGTGGCGCGTGGACACCACGGAGTGCTATTCGGCTATGAGGAGCAGCGGTGAGGGGGCACCTCTCGTGGTTCTCCTGGCCAGAGCTGGAACCCGTTCCAGTAAGCCAAGTATCCCAAGAATGGACACACGAGCACCACGTGCTCGCGCTCACCAGCAAATGGGTACGAACCGATGGACACCTAAGTGGACACAGAGGAATCACCTTCTTCGGGTGGGTGTCGGGCGGGTGGGGGGAGGGGATGGGCATACACATCCATTAGGAATGGGGTGGGTGCGCACCGACTGGGGGATGGGCGCACTTGAAGCTCTGACCCGAGGGGGGAGGCTGGGAGAGGGCAACGCACCCGACCTTAACATTGGTGCCCCCACAATATGCTGGAGCAACATGAGAGGTAAATGAATAAGAACACGGGGGGGGGAGGGGGGCACGGGCAACACATGTCACCTTAAAACTTGGACTCCCATCATCTGCTTGAAAAGAGAGAGAAAAGAAAATGCAATAATAGAGATAAGAGACACTTTTTAAAAATAATGAATCCGGCCGGGCGCTGTGGCTCACGCCTGTAATCCTAGCTCTTGGGAGGCCGAGGCGGGCGGATTGCTCAAGGTCAGGAGTTCAAAACCAGCCTGAGCAAGAGCGAGACCCCGTCTCTACTATAAATAGAAAGAAATTAATTGGCCAACTGATATATATATAAAAAATTAGCGGGGCATGGTGGCGCATGCCTGCAGTCCCAGCTACCCGGGAGGCTGAGGCAGAAGGATCACTCGAGCCCAGGAGTTTGAAGTTGCTGTGAGCTAGGCTGACGCCACGGCACTCACTCTAGCCTGGGCAACAAACCGAGACTCTGTCTCAAAAAAAAAAAAAAAAAAATGAATCCGAAGAGAAAAGTAAAAGGAGGCCTGTGGAGCAGGTCTGGGTGTGACTCCGGATGCCCGAACATCAGGTGCCACCACCAAAGATTCCTACGTGTAGCCCATAGAACCCCAAAAGCAACGGGACGAGTTCTGGTCACATACTCCCTCAAAATGACATCCAGGCCTTCTTCTGGAACTCCCTCCCCTCTCAGACTCTCAAGGTTTCCTCCAGCGTGTCGGCTCCCACAGAGCAGACCTTTGGTCTGAGACCTGACTGTCCAGAAGCCACGCATGCTGCCGCGTGGCGGCGGTGTCACGGCTCGGGACAAGAGGAGGCCCCACGGTGCGGGCTGGGGCGCCAGGCACCGCGGCGGGCGCTGAGGGTGGGGGTCACCCCCACCCCGGGCCGCCCCCGCACTCCCAGAAACGCGACAGAACCAGAGGCAAAAAAAAAAAAAAAAAGAAGAAGAAGCCTACGGCACCCGGTATTCCCGGGCGGTCTCCCATCCAAGTTCTAACCAGGCCCGACCCTGCTTAGCTTCCGAGACCAGACGGGATCGGGCGCGTTCGGGGTGGTGTGGTCGTGGACGGCGGAGGGCGCCCCTGCCCCGCTCGAGAAGCCGAGCCTCTCTGCGCTTCCCCGCCGCCTCCTCCCGCCCCAGGCCCCGCGCCGGGCCGGGCCTGTTGAGTTCGCCGGCCGGGTCCCGTGGGCTCCGAGGGACGGGGTGACAGGCGGGGCGGGCAGGGAGCGGCGGGCCGGGGTTGGGGGCTGTCTCTCTATACACACACACTCACACTCACACTCACTCACTCACTCACACTCACACAAGATGCGCCTCCACGGCTGGACCCGCCAAGGTGGAGACCTTCCAGCCCCCCTCCTCTCCTCGCCTGGCCTCCTTCACCTCCCCGCCCCCCACCCCCAGCGCGCCTCCGGGGCCGCTGACTGCGCACGGGCGGGTGGGCGGGGCGGGGCGCTCGCCCTTTGACCCCAGCCAGGGGCCGCCCTCCCCCACAACCCCTTTCAGCTGTGCCCCCCACCCTGTGGCCCCGCGGCCGCCTATTCCCCGGGCCAGGGCTGGGGCACAGCGCACGGGGGAGGGGAGCCAGTGTATGGGGCGTCTCTCTCTCTCTCGGGATGTGTCCCATGGGTGGGGTGGGGTGGCGTGGTCTGTGGGGCGCTGAAGAAATCAGTCCCCTCCATCTCCTCCCTCTGGAAAACACCCAAGCCCTTGGAGAACTGCCCGCACCGCTACCGTGGGGGCCGGGACCCTCCTCTGTGTCCTCCTGTGGCCCAGTCCAAGGGGCCTGGGCCTGGCCGGGGCTGCATTGGACCCCAACCACCCTGGCGTGTGGACTCGCTAAAAATCGGCGATTAGATATTGGATTCCAGCGTCATTGAGGTCATTTCACTAATGAGTGCACCGCAAAGAGTTTCCTAATCCATCTGTGAGGGTGGCAACCGAAAGAGAATTTTAGAGCCGACAGAATAGGCGAGGAAAGGCATAGGAGATTTCCACACCCAGTAAGGAAGCCTTTCCCGAAATGGAAGAAAGAAAGGAGCAAACAGAGACACCGGTAGCCCCCCGCCCGGATGAGAGTCTGCCCCTGAGAGAAAGTACCCTGACCAGGTTCTCCCGTGGGTGGGTGGCGAGCTAGCGGCATTCAGAAGAGCGAGGCCCGCAGTCTGTGCAGAAGACACCTGCACTCGGGTGTGTGTGGCGGCACAATTCACAAGCAGCTCCAGATGTTAATCCAAGGAGAAGCCAGGGAGTTCCCAACGCCCCAGGTGTCCTCAGCCCACGACTGGCTGCTGTGGGAATGCGAAGCCCGGCTCCTTGTCTCAGAGCGGGGCAACCAGGAGGTGTGATGTCCACCCCGGGGTTCCCAGGAGGATCAGGCTGAAGCTGGGACTTGGCCTGAAAGTGTCCCCTCGCATGGCCACCCCCTTCCCCTTCCTGCTCCTCTACTCCTGGTGCCCCTCCATCCAGGGGCCAGACCTTAAAGAGTCACCCGCAAGAGAATCCTGGTCCCAAAGGAGCCTTCTGGGGGACCCGTGCTGAGAGAGGTTGTGGGCATGGCCCGCTGGGGCTCTGCCCGACCCAGGGCTGAGAGATGCAACCTCCCAGCTCTGGGTCCCTGCAGGAAGTGTTGGCAAGCACAGGGCCAGTCCTCCAAAGGCCCAGGTGCAGGGAGCCCAGGCCAAGCAGCCTGTGGAAGAAGCCACATGCTGTGCCACCCCGGGGAACACGACTGCAGGCCACGGCCCTTCCCACCTCCTCCTCCTCCTCCTCCTCCTCCTCCTCCTCCCACCCCGCCCCCGCCCCCGCCCCCACATGGCACAGGGCCCAGAGACACCTCAGACACTTGCTACCCAAAGTGCAAAGGGCATCAGTTGCTCCTCCAAACCCCCCCCAGCCCAGCAGACCGCATTGTCCAGCCAGCCCCCGGGCCTCCCTGGGGTGCCCAGCACAAAAGTGCAGACACCCACCGGACCCTCAATCTCAGTTTTCGGATGTTTTTGCCACTCAAAGGACCCGCAGGCCAGCTGGGCCTTCTGGCAGGACAGAGAGCCCCGGAATCCGACGTGGAGAGCTGGGTGTACGTCCCCACGAGGAGGCGGTCCCCACCTCCGCGGCTATCCCCTTGCGGGGAGCGGCAGCCGTGGGGCCTCAGAGAAGACACCAGGCTGGGCCCCCACGGCACAGCGGGAGCACGTCCCCCGCAGGCCACTTAGCCACGGCGGCCAGCCGGCGGACGGTTGGGTTGCGCGAGACGCTGCGGCCGCCCTGCTACCGGGTTCCTGGGAGGGCGTCCTGGAACCAGCGTCCACACCAAGCCCTTGGAAGGCCCAGGCGACGGAGGAGCCCCGTCAGGCAGGGGCCGAGGACGGTGACGGCCCGGGCGGGGAGGAGCGTGTCAGGCAGGGGCAGAGGACGGTGACAGGTGACAGGCCGGGCGGGAAGGAGTCAGTCAGGCAGGGGCCGTGGAGGAGACGGGCTGGGTAAGGGTTAGGGTTAGAGTCAGGGCACAAGTCACAATCGCAAAGACCTGGAAGCCACCCGAGTGCCCATCGACCCACGAGTGGGTAAATAAAATGTGGCGCGTGGACACCACGGAGTGCTATTCGGCTATGAGGAGCAGCGGTGAGGGGGCACCTCTCGTGGTTCTCCTGGCCAGAGCTGGAACCCGTTCCAGTAAGCCAAGTATCCCAAGAATGGACACACGAGCACCACGTGCTCGCGCTCACCAGCAAATGGGTACGAACCGATGGACACCTAAGTGGACACAGAGGAATCACCTTCTTCGGGTGGGTGTCGGGCGGGTGGGGGGAGGGGATGGGCATACACATCCATTAGGAATGGGGTGGGTGCGCACCGACTGGGGGATGGGCGCACTTGAAGCTCTGACCCGAGGGGGGAGGCTGGGAGAGGGCAACGCACCCGACCTTAACATTGGTGCCCCCACAATATGCTGGAGCAACATGAGAGGTAAATGAATAAGAACACGGGGGGGGGAGGGGGGCACGGGCAACACATGTCACCTTAAAACTTGGACTCCCATCATCTGCTTGAAAAGAGAGAGAAAAGAAAATGCAATAATAGAGATAAGAGACACTTTTTAAAAATAATGAATCCGGCCGGGCGCTGTGGCTCACGCCTGTAATCCTAGCTCTTGGGAGGCCGAGGCGGGCGGATTGCTCAAGGTCAGGAGTTCAAAACCAGCCTGAGCAAGAGCGAGACCCCGTCTCTACTATAAATAGAAAGAAATTAATTGGCCAACTGATATATATATAAAAAATTAGCGGGGCATGGTGGCGCATGCCTGCAGTCCCAGCTACCCGGGAGGCTGAGGCAGAAGGATCACTCGAGCCCAGGAGTTTGAAGTTGCTGTGAGCTAGGCTGACGCCAGGGCACTCACTCTAGCCTGGGCAACAAACCGAGACTCTGTCTCAAAAAAAAAAAAAAAAAAAAATGAATCCGAAGAGAAAAGTAAAAGGAGGCCTGTGGAGCAGGTCTGGGTGTGACTCCGGATGCCCGAACATCAGGTGCCACCACCAAAGATTCCTACGTGTAGCCCATAGAACCCCAAAAGCAACGGGACGAGTTCTGGTCACATACTCCCTCAAAATGACATCCAGGCCTTCTTCTGGAACTCCCTCCCCTCTCAGACTCTCAAGGTTTCCTCCAGCGTGTCGGCTCCCACAGAGCAGACCTTTGGTCTGAGACCTGACTGTCCAGAAGCCACGCATGCTGCCGCGTGGCGGCGGTGTCACGGCTCGGGACAAGAGGAGGCCCCACGGTGCGGGCTGGGGCGCCAGGCACCGCGGCGGGCGCTGAGGGTGGGGGTCACCCCCACCCCGGGCCGCCCCCGCACTCCCAGAAACGCGACAGAACCAGAGGCAAAAAAAAAAAAAAAAGAAGAAGAAGCCTACGGCACCCGGTATTCCCGGGCGGTCTCCCATCCAAGTTCTAACCAGGCCCGACCCTGCTTAGCTTCCGAGACCAGACGGGATCGGGCGCGTTCGGGGTGGTGTGGTCGTGGACGGCGGAGGGCGCCCCTGCCCCGCTCGAGAAGCCGAGCCTCTCTGCGCTTCCCCGCCGCCTCCTCCCGCCCCAGGCCCCGCGCCGGGCCGGGCCTGTTGAGTTCGCCGGCCGGGTCCCGTGGGCTCCGAGGGACGGGGTGACAGGCGGGGCGGGCAGGGAGCGGCGGGCCGGGGTTGGGGGCTGTCTCTCTATACACACACACTCACACTCACACTCACTCACTCACTCACACTCACACAAGATGCGCCTCCACGGCTGGACCCGCCAAGGTGGAGACCTTCCAGCCCCCCTCCTCTCCTCGCCTGGCCTCCTTCACCTCCCCGCCCCCCACCCCCAGCGCGCCTCCGGGGCCGCTGACTGCGCACGGGCGGGTGGGCGGGGCGGGGCGCTCGCCCTTTGACCCCAGCCAGGGGCCGCCCTCCCCCACAACCCCTTTCAGCTGTGCCCCCCACCCTGTGGCCCCGCGGCCGCCTATTCCCCCGGGCCAGGGCTGGGGCACAGCGCACGGGGGAGGGGAGCCAGTGTATGGGGCGTCTCTCTCTCTCTCGGGATGTGTCCCATGGGTGGGGTGGGGTGGCGTGGTCTGTGGGGCGCTGAAGAAATCAGTCCCCTCCATCTCCTCCCTCTGGAAAACACCCAAGCCCTTGGAGAACTGCCCGCACCGCTACCGTGGGGGCCGGGACCCTCCTCTGTGTCCTCCTGTGGCCCAGTCCAAGGGGCCTGGGCCTGGCCGGGGCTGCATTGGACCCCAACCACCCTGGCGTGTGGACTCGCTAAAAATCGGCGATTAGATATTGGATTCCAGCGTCATTGAGGTCATTTCACTAATGAGTGCACCGCAAAGAGTTTCCTAATCCATCTGTGAGGGTGGCAACCGAAAGAGAATTTTAGAGCCGACAGAATAGGCGAGGAAAGGCATAGGAGATTTCCACACCCAGTAAGGAAGCCTTTCCCGAAATGGAAGAAAGAAAGGAGCAAACAGAGACACCGGTAGCCCCCCGCCCGGATGAGAGTCTGCCCCTGAGAGAAAGTACCCTGACCAGGTTCTCCCGTGGGTGGGTGGCGAGCTAGCGGCATTCAGAAGAGCGAGGCCCGCAGTCTGTGCAGAAGACACCTGCACTCGGGTGTGTGTGGCGGCACAATTCACAAGCAGCTCCAGATGTTAATCCAAGGAGAAGCCAGGGAGTTCCCAACGCCCCAGGTGTCCTCAGCCCACGACTGGCTGCTGTGGGAATGCGAAGCCCGGCTCCTTGTCTCAGAGCGGGGCAACCAGGAGGTGTGATGTCCACCCCGGGGTTCCCAGGAGGATCAGGCTGAAGCTGGGACTTGGCCTGAAAGTGTCCCCTCGCATGGCCACCCCCTTCCCCTTCCTGCTCCTCTACTCCTGGTGCCCCTCCATCCAGGGGCCAGACCTTAAAGAGTCACCCGCAAGAGAATCCTGGTCCCAAAGGAGCCTTCTGGGGGACCCGTGCTGAGAGAGGTTGTGGGCATGGCCCGCTGGGGCTCTGCCCGACCCAGGGCTGAGAGATGCAACCTCCCAGCTCTGGGTCCCTGCAGGAAGTGTTGGCAAGCACAGGGCCAGTCCTCCAAAGGCCCAGGTGCAGGGAGCCCAGGCCAAGCAGCCTGTGGAAGAAGCCACATGCTGTGCCACCCCGGGGAACACGACTGCAGGCCACGGCCCTTCCCACCTCCTCCTCCTCCTCCTCCTCCTCCTCCTCCTCCCACCCCGCCCCCGCCCCCGCCCCCACATGGCACAGGGCCCAGAGACACCTCAGACACTTGCTACCCAAAGTGCAAAGGGCATCAGTTGCTCCTCCAAACCCCCCCCAGCCCAGCAGACCGCATTGTCCAGCCAGCCCCCGGGCCTCCCTGGGGTGCCCAGCACAAAAGTGCAGACACCCACCGGACCCTCAATCTCAGTTTTCGGATGTTTTTGCCACTCTAAGGACCCGCAGGCCAGCTGGGCCTTCTGGCAGGACAGAGAGCCCCGGAATCCGACGTGGAGAGCTGGGTGTACGTCCCCACGAGGAGGCGGTCCCCACCTCCGCGGCTATCCCCTTGCGGGGAGCGGCAGCCGTGGGGCCTCAGAGAAGACACCAGGCTGGGCCCCCACGGCACAGCGGGAGCACGTCCCCCGCAGGCCACTTAGCGACGGCGGCCAGCCGGCGGACGGTTGGGTTGCGCGAGACGCTGCGGCCGCCCTGCTACCGGGTTCCTGGGAGGGCGTCCTGGAACCAGCGTCCACACCAAGCCCTTGGAAGGCCCAGGCGACGGAGGAGCCCCGTCAGGCAGGGGCCGAGGACGGTGACGGCCCGGGCGGGGAGGAGCGTGTCAGGCAGGGGCAGAGGACGGTGACAGGTGACAGGCCGGGCGGGAAGGAGTCAGTCAGGCAGGGGCCGTGGAGGAGACGGGCTGGGTAAGGGTTAGGGTTAGAGTCAGGGCACAAGTCACAATCGCAAAGACCTGGAAGCCACCCGAGTGCCCATCGACCCACGAGTGGGTAAATAAAATGTGGCGCGTGGACACCACGGAGTGCTATTCGGCTATGAGGAGCAGCGGTGAGGGGGCACCTCTCGTGGTTCTCCTGGCCAGAGCTGGAACCCGTTCCAGTAAGCCAAGTATCCCAAGAATGGACACACGAGCACCACGTGCTCGCGCTCACCAGCAAATGGGTACGAACCGATGGACACCTAAGTGGACACAGAGGAATCACCTTCTTCGGGTGGGTGTCGGGCGGGTGGGGGGAGGGGATGGGCATACACATCCATTAGGAATGGGGTGGGTGCGCACCGACTGGGGGATGGGCGCACTTGAAGCTCTGACCCGAGGGGGGAGGCTGGGAGAGGGCAACGCACCCGACCTTAACATTGGTGCCCCCACAATATGCTGGAGCAACATGAGAGGTAAATGAATAAGAACACGGGGGGGGGAGGGGGGCACGGGCAACACATGTCACCTTAAAACTTGGACTCCCATCATCTGCTTGAAAAGAGAGAGAAAAGAAAATGCAATAATAGAGATAAGAGACACTTTTTAAAAATAATGAATCCGGCCGGGCGCTGTGGCTCACGCCTGTAATCCTAGCTCTTGGGAGGCCGAGGCGGGCGGATTGCTCAAGGTCAGGAGTTCAAAACCAGCCTGAGCAAGAGCGAGACCCCGTCTCTACTATAAATAGAAAGAAATTAATTGGCCAACTGATATATATATAAAAAATTAGCGGGGCATGGTGGCGCATGCCTGCAGTCCCAGCTACCCGGGAGGCTGAGGCAGAAGGATCACTCGAGCCCAGGAGTTTGAAGTTGCTGTGAGCTAGGCTGACGCCACGGCACTCACTCTAGCCTGGGCAACAAACCGAGACTCTGTCTCAAAAAAAAAAAAAAAAAAAAATGAATCCGAAGAGAAAAGTAAAAGGAGGCCTGTGGAGCAGGTCTGGGTGTGACTCCGGATGCCCGAACATCAGGTGCCACCACCAAAGATTCCTACGTGTAGCCCATAGAACCCCAAAAGCAACGGGACGAGTTCTGGTCACATACTCCCTCAAAATGACATCCAGGCCTTCTTCTGGAACTCCCTCCCCTCTCAGACTCTCAAGGTTTCCTCCAGCGTGTCGGCTCCCACAGAGCAGACCTTTGGTCTGAGACCTGACTGTCCAGAAGCCACGCATGCTGCCGCGTGGCGGCGGTGTCACGGCTCGGGACAAGAGGAGGCCCCACGGTGCGGGCTGGGGCGCCAGGCACCGCGGCGGGCGCTGAGGGTGGGGGTCACCCCCACCCCGGGCCGCCCCCGCACTCCCAGAAACGCGACAGAACCAGAGGCAAAAAAAAAAAAAAAAGAAGAAGAAGCCTACGGCACCCGGTATTCCCGGGCGGTCTCCCATCCAAGTTCTAACCAGGCCCGACCCTGCTTAGCTTCCGAGACCAGACGGGATCGGGCGCGTTCGGGGTGGTGTGGTCGTGGACGGCGGAGGGCGCCCCTGCCCCGCTCGAGAAGCCGAGCCTCTCTGCGCTTCCCCGCCGCCTCCTCCCGCCCCAGGCCCCGCGCCGGGCCGGGCCTGTTGAGTTCGCCGGCCGGGTCCCGTGGGCTCCGAGGGATGGGGTGACAGGCGGGGCGGGCAGGGAGCGGCGGGCCGGGGTTGGGGGCTGTCTCTCTATACACACACACTCACACTCACACTCACTCACTCACTCACACTCACACAAGATGCGCCTCCACGGCTGGACCCGCCAAGGTGGAGACCTTCCAGCCCCCCTCCTCTCCTCGCCTGGCCTCCTTCACCTCCCCGCCCCCCACCCCCAGCGCGCCTCCGGGGCCGCTGACTGCGCACGGGCGGGTGGGCGGGGCGGGGCGCTCGCCCTTTGACCCCAGCCAGGGGCCGCCCTCCCCCACAACCCCTTTCAGCTGTGCCCCCCACCCTGTGGCCCCGCGGCCGCCTATTCCCCCGGGCCAGGGCTGGGGCACAGCGCACGGGGGAGGGGAGCCAGTGTATGGGGCGTCTCTCTCTCTCTCGGGATGTGTCCCATGGGTGGGGTGGGGTGGCGTGGTCTGTGGGGCGCTGAAGAAATCAGTCCCCTCCATCTCCTCCCTCTGGAAAACACCCAAGCCCTTGGAGAACTGCCCGCACCGCTACCGTGGGGGCCGGGACCCTCCTCTGTGTCCTCCTGTGGCCCAGTCCAAGGGGCCTGGGCCTGGCCGGGGCTGCATTGGACCCCAACCACCCTGGCGTGTGGACTCGCTAAAAATCGGCGATTAGATATTGGATTCCAGCGTCATTGAGGTCATTTCACTAATGAGTGCACCGCAAAGAGTTTCCTAATCCATCTGTGAGGGTGGCAACCGAAAGAGAATTTTAGAGCCGACAGAATAGGCGAGGAAAGGCATAGGAGATTTCCACACCCAGTAAGGAAGCCTTTCCCGAAATGGAAGAAAGAAAGGAGCAAACAGAGACACCGGTAGCCCCCCGCCCGGATGAGAGTCTGCCCCTGAGAGAAAGTACCCTGACCAGGTTCTCCCGTGGGTGGGTGGCGAGCTAGCGGCATTCAGAAGAGCGAGGCCCGCAGTCTGTGCAGAAGACACCTGCACTCGGGTGTGTGTGGCGGCACAATTCACAAGCAGCTCCAGATGTTAATCCAAGGAGAAGCCAGGGAGTTCCCAACGCCCCAGGTGTCCTCAGCCCACGACTGGCTGCTGTGGGAATGCGAAGCCCGGCTCCTTGTCTCAGAGCGGGGCAACCAGGAGGTGTGATGTCCACCCCGGGGTTCCCAGGAGGATCAGGCTGAAGCTGGGACTTGGCCTGAAAGTGTCCCCTCGCATGGCCACCCCCTTCCCCTTCCTGCTCCTCTACTCCTGGTGCCCCTCCATCCAGGGGCCAGACCTTAAAGAGTCACCCGCAAGAGAATCCTGGTCCCAAAGGAGCCTTCTGGGGGACCCGTGCTGAGAGAGGTTGTGGGCATGGCCCGCTGGGGCTCTGCCCGACCCAGGGCTGAGAGATGCAACCTCCCAGCTCTGGGTCCCTGCAGGAAGTGTTGGCAAGCACAGGGCCAGTCCTCCAAAGGCCCAGGTGCAGGGAGCCCAGGCCAAGCAGCCTGTGGAAGAAGCCACATGCTGTGCCACCCCGGGGAACACGACTGCAGGCCACGGCCCTTCCCACCTCCTCCTCCTCCTCCTCCTCCTCCTCCTCCTCCCACCCCGCCCCCGCCCCCGCCCCCACATGGCACAGGGCCCAGAGACACCTCAGACACTTGCTACCCAAAGTGCAAAGGGCATCAGTTGCTCCTCCAAACCCCCCCCAGCCCAGCAGACCGCATTGTCCAGCCAGCCCCCGGGCCTCCCTGGGGTGCCCAGCACAAAAGTGCAGACACCCACCGGACCCTCAATCTCAGTTTTCGGATGTTTTTGCCACTCTAAGGACCCGCAGGCCAGCTGGGCCTTCTGGCAGGACAGAGAGCCCCGGAATCCGACGTGGAGAGCTGGGTGTACGTCCCCACGAGGAGGCGGTCCCCACCTCCGCGGCTATCCCCTTGCGGGGAGCGGCAGCCGTGGGGCCTCAGAGAAGACACCAGGCTGGGCCCCCACGGCACAGCGGGAGCACGTCCCCCGCAGGCCACTTAGCCACGGCGGCCAGCCGGCGGACGGTTGGGTTGCGCGAGACGCTGCGGCCGCCCTGCTACCGGGTTCCTGGGAGGGCGTCCTGGAACCAGCGTCCACACCAAGCCCTTGGAAGGCCCAGGCGACGGAGGAGCCCCGTCAGGCAGGGGCCGAGGACGGTGACGGCCCGGGCGGGGAGGAGCGTGTCAGGCAGGGGCAGAGGACGGTGACAGGTGACAGGCCGGGCGGGAAGGAGTCAGTCAGGCAGGGGCCGTGGAGGAGACGGGCTGGGTAAGGGTTAGGGTTAGAGTCAGGGCACAAGTCACAATCGCAAAGACCTGGAAGCCACCCGAGTGCCCATCGACCCACGAGTGGGTAAATAAAATGTGGCGCGTGGACACCACGGAGTGCTATTCGGCTATGAGGAGCAGCGGTGAGGGGGCACCTCTCGTGGTTCTCCTGGCCAGAGCTGGAACCCGTTCCAGTAAGCCAAGTATCCCAAGAATGGACACACGAGCACCACGTGCTCGCGCTCACCAGCAAATGGGTACGAACCGATGGACACCTAAGTGGACACAGAGGAATCACCTTCTTCGGGTGGGTGTCGGGCGGGTGGGGGGAGGGGATGGGCATACACATCCATTAGGAATGGGGTGGGTGCGCACCGACTGGGGGATGGGCGCACTTGAAGCTCTGACCCGAGGGGGGAGGCTGGGAGAGGGCAACGCACCCGACCTTAACATTGGTGCCCCCACAATATGCTGGAGCAACATGAGAGGTAAATGAATAAGAACACGGGGGGGGGAGGGGGGCACGGGCAACACATGTCACCTTAAAACTTGGACTCCCATCATCTGCTTGAAAAGAGAGAGAAAAGAAAATGCAATAATAGAGATAAGAGACACTTTTTAAAAATAATGAATCCGGCCGGGCGCTGTGGCTCACGCCTGTAATCCTAGCTCTTGGGAGGCCGAGGCGGGCGGATTGCTCAAGGTCAGGAGTTCAAAACCAGCCTGAGCAAGAGCGAGACCCCGTCTCTACTATAAATAGAAAGAAATTAATTGGCCAACTGATATATATATAAAAAATTAGCGGGGCATGGTGGCGCATGCCTGCAGTCCCAGCTACCCGGGAGGCTGAGGCAGAAGGATCACTCGAGCCCAGGAGTTTGAAGTTGCTGTGAGCTAGGCTGACGCCACGGCACTCACTCTAGCCTGGGCAACAAACCGAGACTCTGTCTCAAAAAAAAAAAAAAAAAAAAATGAATCCGAAGAGAAAAGTAAAAGGAGGCCTGTGGAGCAGGTCTGGGTGTGACTCCGGATGCCCGAACATCAGGTGCCACCACCAAAGATTCCTACGTGTAGCCCATAGAACCCCAAAAGCAACGGGACGAGTTCTGGTCACATACTCCCTCAAAATGACATCCAGGCCTTCTTCTGGAACTCCCTCCCCTCTCAGACTCTCAAGGTTTCCTCCAGCGTGTCGGCTCCCACAGAGCAGACCTTTGGTCTGAGACCTGACTGTCCAGAAGCCACGCATGCTGCCGCGTGGCGGCGGTGTCACGGCTCGGGACAAGAGGAGGCCCCACGGTGCGGGCTGGGGCGCCAGGCACCGCGGCGGGCGCTGAGGGTGGGGGTCACCCCCACCCCGGGCCGCCCCCGCACTCCCAGAAACGCGACAGAACCAGAGGCAAAAAAAAAAAAAAAAGAAGAAGAAGCCTACGGCACCCGGTATTCCCGGGCGGTCTCCCATCCAAGTTCTAACCAGGCCCGACCCTGCTTAGCTTCCGAGACCAGACGGGATCGGGCGCGTTCGGGGTGGTGTGGTCGTGGACGGCGGAGGGCGCCCCTGCCCCGCTCGAGAAGCCGAGCCTCTCTGCGCTTCCCCGCCGCCTCCTCCCGCCCCAGGCCCCGCGCCGGGCCGGGCCTGTTGAGTTCGCCGGCCGGGTCCCGTGGGCTCCGAGGGACGGGGTGACAGGCGGGGCGGGCAGGGAGCGGCGGGCCGGGGTTGGGGGCTGTCTCTCTATACACACACACTCACACTCACACTCACTCACTCACTCACACTCACACAAGATGCGCCTCCACGGCTGGACCCGCCAAGGTGGAGACCTTCCAGCCCCCCTCCTCTCCTCGCCTGGCCTCCTTCACCTCCCCGCCCCCCACCCCCAGCGCGCCTCCGGGGCCGCTGACTGCGCACGGGCGGGTGGGCGGGGCGGGGCGCTCGCCCTTTGACCCCAGCCAGGGGCCGCCCTCCCCCACAACCCCTTTCAGCTGTGCCCCCCACCCTGTGGCCCCGCGGCCGCCTATTCCCCCGGGCCAGGGCTGGGGCACAGCGCACGGGGGAGGGGAGCCAGTGTATGGGGCGTCTCTCTCTCTCTCGGGATGTGTCCCATGGGTGGGGTGGGGTGGCGTGGTCTGTGGGGCGCTGAAGAAATCAGTCCCCTCCATCTCCTCCCTCTGGAAAACACCCAAGCCCTTGGAGAACTGCCCGCACCGCTACCGTGGGGGCCGGGACCCTCCTCTGTGTCCTCCTGTGGCCCAGTCCAAGGGGCCTGGGCCTGGCCGGGGCTGCATTGGACCCCAACCACCCTGGCGTGTGGACTCGCTAAAAATCGGCGATTAGATATTGGATTCCAGCGTCATTGAGGTCATTTCACTAATGAGTGCACCGCAAAGAGTTTCCTAATCCATCTGTGAGGGTGGCAACCGAAAGAGAATTTTAGAGCCGACAGAATAGGCGAGGAAAGGCATAGGAGATTTCCACACCCAGTAAGGAAGCCTTTCCCGAAATGGAAGAAAGAAAGGAGCAAACAGAGACACCGGTAGCCCCCCGCCCGGATGAGAGTCTGCCCCTGAGAGAAAGTACCCTGACCAGGTTCTCCCGTGGGTGGGTGGCGAGCTAGCGGCATTCAGAAGAGCGAGGCCCGCAGTCTGTGCAGAAGACACCTGCACTCGGGTGTGTGTGGCGGCACAATTCACAAGCAGCTCCAGATGTTAATCCAAGGAGAAGCCAGGGAGTTCCCAACGCCCCAGGTGTCCTCAGCCCACGACTGGCTGCTGTGGGAATGCGAAGCCCGGCTCCTTGTCTCAGAGCGGGGCAACCAGGAGGTGTGATGTCCACCCCGGGGTTCCCAGGAGGATCAGGCTGAAGCTGGGACTTGGCCTGAAAGTGTCCCCTCGCATGGCCACCCCCTTCCCCTTCCTGCTCCTCTACTCCTGGTGCCCCTCCATCCAGGGGCCAGACCTTAAAGAGTCACCCGCAAGAGAATCCTGGTCCCAAAGGAGCCTTCTGGGGGACCCGTGCTGAGAGAGGTTGTGGGCATGGCCCGCTGGGGCTCTGCCCGACCCAGGGCTGAGAGATGCAACCTCCCAGCTCTGGGTCCCTGCAGGAAGTGTTGGCAAGCACAGGGCCAGTCCTCCAAAGGCCCAGGTGCAGGGAGCCCAGGCCAAGCAGCCTGTGGAAGAAGCCACATGCTGTGCCACCCCGGGGAACACGACTGCAGGCCACGGCCCTTCCCACCTCCTCCTCCTCCTCCTCCTCCTCCTCCTCCTCCCACCCCGCCCCCGCCCCCGCCCCCACATGGCACAGGGCCCAGAGACACCTCAGACACTTGCTACCCAAAGTGCAAAGGGCATCAGTTGCTCCTCCAAACCCCCCCCAGCCCAGCAGACCGCATTGTCCAGCCAGCCCCCGGGCCTCCCTGGGGTGCCCAGCACAAAAGTGCAGACACCCACCGGACCCTCAATCTCAGTTTTCGGATGTTTTTGCCACTCTAAGGACCCGCAGGCCAGCTGGGCCTTCTGGCAGGACAGAGAGCCCCGGAATCCGACGTGGAGAGCTGGGTGTACGTCCCCACGAGGAGGCGGTCCCCACCTCCGCGGCTATCCCCTTGCGGGGAGCGGCAGCCGTGGGGCCTCAGAGAAGACACCAGGCTGGGCCCCCACGGCACAGCGGGAGCACGTCCCCCGCAGGCCACTTAGCCACGGCGGCCAGCCGGCGGACGGTTGGGTTGCGCGAGACGCTGCGGCCGCCCTGCTACCGGGTTCCTGGGAGGGCGTCCTGGAACCAGCGTCCACACCAA